>NC_081306.1:46313934-46578934 GCF_030435805.1 Mustela lutreola
GAAACGTAGGGAACAGCAGCACCAGACTCCTCTTGTCTTTATTTATTCGTTCAACTACGTCTTTGTAGAATGCCTGTTCCGTGCCAGACAAGTTCGCAACAGGGGTCAGCAGACCTCAGCCTTGATGGACAGACCTGATCTGTTGTCTGTTTTGGCAAACAAAGTTTTATTTGGAACATAGCTATATCCCTTGGTTTGTTTTTTCCTGTGGCCACTTGTGAGCTATAATGGCAGAGTTGAATGATTGTGACATCCTATGGCCTGCAAAGCCTCAAGTGTTTACTAGTTGCCCCTTTACTGGAAACGGTTGAGGAGCTCTGTTTGAGAACATGAATCTGTAGTTGCTTCTGGGGCCCTCCCCATGACTGAGCCGTGGGCTTTCTGGCTTCTCTCTCATTAGCCCTGCTTGCCAGAAAATCCCTCCACTGGAGCCCTACTGGGGCGTATTAGGGCAGAGGGGCAGAGCTAAAAGCTTGCAGCCAGGGCATATCTGTTGCCTGCATGTCTACACAGGCAGTGTAGTACAGAGAACAAAGGGCTAGGAGTCTGGAGATGGTGCAGACCTGTGACCGTCTCTCTGGGCCTCAGTTTCCCTCACTCTGCATCTGGGAGGTCAGACAGATCAGTGGTTCTCAAACGTCAGCAGCAGGATCATGTAGAAGGCTGTGCAAACAAACGGCTGGGCCCTACCACACCTACCCAAGGTGTCTGATTTTGTAGGTCTGGGGAGGGCCCTAGAATCCGCCCCCCCCCTTTCTTTTTAAAGATTTATTTTAGAAAGAGAGCAGGACTGGGAGAGGTAGAGGGAGAGGGAGAGAGAATCCCAAGCAGACTCTGTGCTGAGCGCAGAGCCCAACACAGGGCTTGATCTCATGTCCCTGAGATCATGACCTGAGCTGAAAGCAAGAGTTAGGCACCCCGCCGACTGCCGCTCACGCACCCTGGAAATTTATGCTTCTAACAACTTCCAGGTATTGCTGCTGCCGGTCTGGCAACGTGTCCTTTGAGAGCCCCTGGATCAGATCTTTAGCAAGGAGTTCTTGCAGGCATCATTAGTCACCCCCAGATGGGCAGGGCGCCTGGATTGCTTTCTGGTAGCCTGTCTCCCTTTGGCATTTTGCAGGGAAAGGCTGGGGTGACACTGTGAGAAATGACAGTGTATCCGAGAGACCCGTATCCGAGATGCCTCTGGGACCTGCCACCCAGAGCGATCCTGGGCTGGATTCCCAGTGCTCACGTTCCACCTGTGCAGACTTCCTCTTCATGGTCATTCATCCTAATTTTGCCCAGTGTTCGGAAGTTCTCGCCCCTCCGGTGGTCAGTGTCGTAGGGTACTGTGGACGGACAGAGTCCATGACGGCGGAGCCTTTCCGGGCTCTTGTCCCTTCCTCTTCCCTCTTAAGAACTCTCGTGCCAGCTACCTTTTGTCTAAAAAAAGTCATTGTCTTGGCTGCAACAAACTGCTAATGTCTCAGGCCCTGTCGGGAGCCGACTGGCGTCGGACACTAATGCAGGTTACTTGCAGGATAATCTCATCAGTTGGGTTTGCAGGAGTGTTCTGTCCTCCGCGCTTTGCAGATGAGCCGTCCTTACGACGCAGTAAGTAATGTGTGTCCTGGGCCATGTAAATGCCCACACAGAGGACCACCAGAAGCCACGCTGCTCGGGTTTGGGCCTCTTTCCCTCTGGCCCTCACCTCCAAGAGAGTGCCTGCCCATTCTCGTGTTCGGATCTTGGCCCCGTCGTTACCCGGGGTTGCTCTTCCGCAGGCTCTAATGTCCTGTCATCACCACGGTTCAGCAGCAGTTCAGGCCGTGGAAGAGCCCTTACCTCCTTTCTCTGCCAGCAGAAATGGTTTATTCTCTGAACTACTTTGTATCTTAGAAGTCTTGACAAAATCTGTATACTTCGCGCTAAGTGGTACTGGCATGTTTCTACTTCCTCTTGAAAAAGTTATTTTCTATCATTTCGAAGGTTTCTACAGCACCAGGTCTGTGTGTGGTATACAGTAGGCACTCAGTAAATAATTGCTTAACTGAGCTAGAGAATGAGTAAGACGGGGCTTGAATTTGGGTCTGTCTTGCTTCCCAGCGTAACATTCAGGTCTCCCGCTGGCCATGGCTTCTCCATACCTAGTCTGATCTGGTTGAAGAAGAAATCGTTCAAGAGCCGGTGTCGATGGTGAAGTGTTCTGTCTACTCTTCCGCATCCGCTGTGCTATTAGTGATGACTTTTCGTTTTGTCAAAATGTGTCTTCTCTTTTTCAACTAGAGTTCAAACACGATAATTTTAGACAATATCCTAAGAACATTTGGAAACATGACATTTCAAATTTATTTTCCCCTTTTGCTTTACAAAAGTATATATAACTATAATTACTAATTGCTGTACTCTAAGTAGAGACAGATGATACGTATGTTTGTGACAATTTTCCAGAGGGAGAGCTAAGTAACCAGGCTCATTTTTCCATAATGTGAATGTTATTCACAAACTATTACCATAATTGATGCACCAAGCCACTGTAGGGTAAATAATGTGTTGTGTGTGGGAAGCAAGCTAGTAGTCAATGAATATTAAAGAACAAAACCTCATTTTAAAAGAGAAGCTGTAATTATAATCATTCTGAATTCGTGCTGCAAAACCAGTTAAAATAACTCGGCTGCCATTTATCTATGTAATTCTGTGTGTTGTGTGTGAAGGAAGTAGGTATGTGGGCAGAGTTGTTGAGGAATGTATGGGGACCCACACACTTTTATAAAAAGACAGTGTCAAACTTCAGAAGTAGTCGTTTTTCAAAGGTATGTGACGCAGAGATGTGAACACAAGCAGAGCTTATCAGTGGGATTTATATTGACGGGGAAAGAGCGCAATTTCAGTTTTATCTTTTGCTTTGTAGGTGTTTGTGTCTACCTGGGATGTCTTGTTCTTTTCCTTGGCCAAATCAGCCTCCGTATTTTTTTTTTTCCAAAGCTGCTTTTTCATAGCAAGTCCTTCTCAGCCACCTCGCATCTCTCTCTCACTGCCTTCTAGATACTCATCAACTTCTGTGTGTGGTGTATTGATTTGCACTTGTGGGATTTGTTGTTTTGTAATAGGAGGTCATAAGTCACTTCCTGTGTGTATCATTAGTCTCCGCAACCAGACTGCCAAGTCATTTCGGGAAGGGATGCCTCCGTGTCGGTCCGCGTGTGTGTAGCTCATTCTCATATTCTCCGGGATCACGGTCGTGCCCCCTGTGCACGCGCCTTCGCCTTTAGGAGGGGCTGCTGGTTATCTCTTCCTCTCCGTCAGATGCTGCGTTATTTTCGTAAAATCTCTTAAGCTCTGTGCTTGCTGACCAGTGTCTCTAAACAATGCTCTGTTATAACTGGAAAGAATTAGATCCTGTTGGTGTAGAGTTTGTGATGGAACACTTCATCAGAAATCCGGAATGTGGCTTCCGTGAGAAAATAACCCCTTCATCTCTGTCAAGGTCTGAAACCCAAGGGAGGGATGCTGCCTTTGTCTCTTGGTTTTTAATGTTTTAGATGTAGACAAGGTGATTGGAGCAGAGCTTAGATACTTTTATATTTTAAAGTAAATGACAGTGTATCTATTCTTAGGAACCTTTTAGAAAAATTTCTTCGACATTGATCCTGTTACTAGTTGTAACCTCGATATATTTTGATAATTTCCTGGAAACCCATACCTTTCCTTCTGTGTGGGCTTCAGCTGTCTCCTCCTTCCATAGCAGTCAAAGTATGGACAGCGCCTGAGTCACTTTTTAGTTCAAATTCCGTGGCCCTTAATGTCAGACACAGACAATTTATTCAGCTACTTGATCCAGCCAAACATCTCTCTGTAACAGGAAAATGAATAAATAGAATGTTCCTTAACATATTGCTTGCATGGACCAAAACCATGTAGTAAAGCTCCGTTCAGCTCTTCCTCTCGAAAGAGGATTATTGGTTTCCTGCCTTTAACTCCGGCTTGAACAGTTTGACCTTTCTGAGGGCTTTTTGGAAAGTATTAAGGAAAAAATTAACAAAACTCGTGCAACCTCAAGGAATTTTAAGTATCAGAGTTCACCTCTGTAAAGGTGCTTGGTTCAGAACTTGAGCCTTACTTGCATTCCTTCCGTGCATAATACAGGTCATTATTCACGTATCTGACCCTTGGATAGCTCGAGTTTGCTTGCCCGGATAATAATAACGGCGAGCGAGGATCATCCCCCTCAGCGGGACCAAGAGTTCTAGAGCCGACCTGTGGGGAGGGAGTTCTCATCCTCCAGTCTTCGTTCAAGATGTTTTGGCGTCTGTTGAGGACTTTTTCCCACCTTGGAAATCCGAGGTGGGACTTTGGCCTGGTTCCGTCAAGGACTCTGGAAACCACTTAGCTTGGAGTGGTGCCTTTTGAGTCTGTTCTTGGCAGGGAGCCTTGGCTTTTTTCCTGCGAGAGGCCCTGTGCCTCTTAGGAGCAGAGAGGAGGTCAGATGCAGATAACACGGGCATGGTGTCTGTCTCCTGCAATGCTGCGCTGATGTGTGTTTCTCCCTCCCCCCGAGGGTTTAAGGAAGAACACATTTATCATGGAGCGTTATGAGTAAGAAAGAACATGTGGCTTTTTCGGGGGGGGGGGGGGCGCTGCTGAATAGCAGGAGAGTAGGATAAAAATCTTCCTGTTTACAATCAGCTCTATCTCTTTGTAATTGTGTTCAAGTAATTTGAAGCTTTCCCGTTAAGCTAAACTTCGGAACAGTCATGTGCAAGCACTTTCTTGGAGGGCCAGGGGAAGCTTTTGTCAGGATTTGAGGTCTGAGATAAGAATAGAGGGGGTGTGTGCAGGTGTGGGAGGTGAGGGGGTTTGCAGGCGAAGCATGTGCATGAACGCCTGGGCTTGGTTGTGGAGGCAAGGAAAGCTCTTGAAGGAAAGAGGAAGGGTCTTTCCCTGCAAAGGAAACACCCCAGATGGAGGTCGGAAGACAGGTCATGAGTCCTTTGGAAGCTTTTGTGAGAGCCACGACCAGGCCTATTTGCAGAGAACAGGGCAAGTCCTTGAGCGCCCATCCTACCTCTTCAGCCTACCCCCCCCCTTTTTTTAAAGATGTATTTATGTATTTATTTGACAGACAGAGATTACCAGCAGGCAGAGAGAGAGAGAGGAGGAAGCAGGCTCCCTGCCGAGCAGGGAGCCTGATGCGGGGCTCGATCCCAGGACCCTGGGATCATGACCTGAGCCGAAGGCAGAGGCTTTAACCCACGGAGCCACCCAGGCGCCCCTTCAGCCTCCTTTAACAAGCGTTCAGATCTCTGCCTGAGGAGGCGGCGTGTTCCAAGGGCGGCTGCGGTGGAAATGGGGTCCGTCTAGTGCAGCCGCAGCAGTTCCAGCGCATAGACCGTCCCCGTCTAACAGTAAACCGTCTGCTTAAAGCAACAAAACAAGGCTGGTGGGAGCTGGAAGGAGCAGGCTTTTGTGTCCGGGAAGGAACACGAGTGGCTGCGGAAAGCCCGTCTTGGTGATGGTTTCAGATCGTGAAAGGACTCAATTGCTAGTTGGTTATATTTCTGTGTATGTTTTTGCGGACTTTTAGTTCTCCAGGAGACACGAAGGTTAAAGAAGTGGCCCTGTTTCTGCCGGAGGACGCGCTCCTGTTGTCGGACCGACTGCCTCGCCGTTCCCGAGCGGCATCGTTTCGGACGTCGTTCACCGGGGAGCCGGGTATTGGGGGTGTCGTCCCGCTCTTCTTTGCGCCTTCCTTTCGGCAGGTCAGCTCTGCACGTCAGCGTGTGGCTAAAGCTGTCACAGCAGCTGGAAGTTCCGACGTCAGGTCTAAGAGGCGATGCTCTGCGCTTCCAGCGGATGGTGGCTGCTAGGCGGAGGGCGGAAGGCTGTGGGGTCGTGGAAGGTGACGACGCCAAGTTTAACTGTTTATCAAGCTCAGTCAGGAACTTTGAGCTACGTTAACTGCTCTGCAAACATGGGCCCATTCTAAGGTCGGTTTGATGAGTCTCGGTGTACAGATGCGGAACTTGAGGCTGAGAGAGAGAACGACTCCGCGGTGGCACCCGGCATGTGGTGTGGCCGGGATCGGCACTGAGGTCCCCCATCGGTAAAGCTCTCGCGGGCGACCAGTGCCGGTCACATTACTCTCTCTCGTGATGTGGCTTTTTGCCCTGCCCCTACCGGTTCTCTTCCTTCCCCCTTTGAGGTGCTTTAAGCATCTGCATCTCGAATGACACTCGTCGCCTTTCTGATGTCCTGTGAGGCAAGGTGATGCCTTATATTCATGCAAATACTAGATAATTGGGGGATAAGAGAAATCGTAGTTTTATTTTATCTCCCCTTGACTCTCGGAGATTTGTGCTGTGTTACTAATCCTGTCTGTTCCATGATCGCACTGTGTGACCAGACGTGCGTAACACAGTTGTAGCCTTACCGGAGCTCTCAGAACGCACCGTGTGCGGGAGCCTGAGGCTGCTCGGCTGGGCCCGGGGGCCAGGCAGGCTCCGAGTCGCCGCTTAGTCAGCCACAGCCCTGGTGAGACCGCGGTGACGTCACTTCCTCTCTCTGGGCTTTGCTCCTTCTTCTGTGCGGCCTTCCGATCCGGTCCCCCCCGCGTGGGAGGCACGGCCTTTATCAGGACGCCAAACGGGTCACATGCAGCATGTCCTCGTGTGCCTGTTACGTTTAGGTGTTTCTAGGAGGGATGGTTAGTAAAATAGAAATTCATTAAAAAACATTATTAAATTCTTGCATTTTGTGTTTCTTCAATTAATGAATGCCTGCGAAAATTCGGCATGTTACCAGGTGGGGACTTCATTATTTCTTTTTAATGAAAGGGGGGCCCCATGCTGAACGTTAGACACTGTTGCTTTCCATGGGCTTGTAGGGATTCACTCCGCCTGCCCGTGCGTCTAAATGCTTGATTTCCAGATTCTAGGTGTTGGGAATCGTATGTTATCTTACGTGTCCTCTTCTGCGTGAGCATTGAGATTATGGAAACGGGGAACAGCATAAGCAAGTGCGCTCGGAAGGAGCCAGTCTCCCATAGTCTTGTCGCTGAACACAGGAGGTCTTGCCATCACGTCTGTAGGTCCAGTTGGTCCGAGGTAGGCGTCTTCCTTCCCTCCCCATTCCCTGTGTCCAGTAAAACCCTGTACGCTTCCCCTTCTCGTTAAATGGGAGCCCTCCCTGCCTTTCTCACCGGCGCGCACAGCTCCTGGAAGCTCTTGTCCTCCTGCCGCTTCCTTCAGGAGCTGTGAGCGCTCTGCCCCTGCTGAGCTCCCGTGCTCCACTCCAGAGAACCGGGGCTCTGTCGGATCGGGGTTCTAGTTCGCGTAGGTCACGGAACGTTGTCCAGACCGTACAGCGGCCTCCGTGTCCGAAGGCTTCTCAGGGTTGCCCATCGGTGCGTTTACCGAGCTGCTTTGTCCCCTTGGTCGCAGTTCCGTCCTCCCCCACTGACGGCGGCAACCTTGGCAGACGTGTATCAGGAGCTTACTGTGCTAAAAAAAAAAATGTGCCGAGGCCTGTAACGCCCTGTCTCAGCCCCGTCCGTGCCAGGTGGCCCCAGGTTGCCTCCCCCGTGCCGTCCATCAGACACCGACTGAGCATCAGCTGTGTGCAGGCATGGGCCCGAGTCCCCGGCGGTGAGAACGACCGAGGGAGGCTGGGACTTGACCAGGGGCGCCGCTGCGTCAGAAGGCGAGGCAGGGGCGCAGATGGACAAAAAGAAGCTTGTGTGAGAAGTGCTCCCCGGGGCGGGGCGGGGGAGAAGTTAGGCATGTGACAGGTGCACGTGACCCAGACTGGGGGACCGCGAAGTGCCGGTCCAGCGGGAGAACAGGACTGGGCGATGCAGTGGGGACGGAAAGGTGCTCCAGGGAGGCGGGCACCGCGTGCCGAAGGTGCAGGGAAGGGACTGAGGTAGCTCGGAGTTTCTCTGGGACCAGGGTGGAGGCTCCTGATGGAAACGCAGACCCCGCTTCCCTCTGCGGCGAGGCGGCGTGCCGCGCTCTAGAGAACGTGCTGGAAGTGCGGGTGAAGCTTAGTTATTCCTACTGAGCAAGTCCCTGTTTATTCCCTGGGGGTAGGGACTTGCTGACAGACTGCTAAATGCTCTGGGGCTGGCGGCGTGCCTCATGCCTGACTCGGGGAGTGCACTAGCCCCAGCACGGGGGATGTGGGGGCGCGTGGGAGGGCGGGGGGCACCGGCCGAGCCCCGCTCCAGGGTTCCTGCCCCTCATTCTCCATTTCCTCTGTTTCTTGCATCTGGTAAAGGAGGTGCTACGATTCTGTTCCACGTTGTTTTCCTTGAACTCTTGAAAAGTTCAGTGGGTTAATCGTAGTAAAACAAAAATACAACACTGCCTTTCCATTTCTGGGGGGAAAAAGCTGTAAGCTGGAAGTGCCAGTCACTCTTGAAGCTGTTGGTTCCCGAGGCCGAGCACCGGGAGCTGTGCTGGCAGCCGTGGAAGGGAAGTGGATGGCCAGGGAGAGCCCAGAGAGGTCGGGAGGTGTTTCAGCTGGAGCGTTTCAGACGGATTCTTACTCCCTCTGTGCTGAGGACACTGGACTGTTGTTAGTGTTGAAATCGTCCGTAGGCGTGGAGAAAGGTCACTCCCCGATGGTGCCTTAGGGATCATGGGGTTAACGCCGTGGCAGCCTCCTTTATGGGGACACAGGCTCTTGTCCAGTGACTTTTGGCCAGGTGTGATGTGTGTTCCCAGGTGCTGGGATTCAGCCCTCATCCCCGTGGGGGCCCGGGCGGAGGCGGAGCTTGGCCTTCTGGGAGGTTCTGGGAGGGCCAAGGGCCTGCCTCCTGCTTCACTGACCTGTGCCATTGGTGAGGGAGGCCTCTGGAGCCCATGTGAGGAATTCTCTTGTCAGGCGGCCAGGAGAGCCCCGCGGAGGGAGTGAGCGGGACGGAGGGCCGAGCTGGCAGCCGGAGAGGCGGTCCTGCCGGCGGCTTCCAGCGCAGGAGCCCGAGGTGCTGTAGGCGCCCAGGGGAGGTGTGCGGGCGGGAGGCCAGGTCCGAAACAGCCGTTTGCCGGGCTCCCTGGGCTCTGCTCCCCCTGCCTCTGAAACAGCCGCGTCCCTTGGAAGCCTGTGCCCGAGACACCGCTTTTTCTTCAGCATCAGACGGTTTGGTTTGGTTTTCTTTTCCTTTTTATTTTTTCCATCTTCGTTTTCTCCGAGGGCAGGAGGTGAGACAATGATCAAGTCAAGCTGGTTCTATGTTAAGTTCAAGGACGCAGAGAAGGTAAGTGGGTCTGTCTTCTTCCCCAGGGGAAACCTGCCACCTCCCTCTCGCCTGCCCCGGGGCCGAGCTCCTCTGGCTTCGGAGGGAAGCGGATGAGCCCAGGAATTGTGTTTGTGGGTGTTTCCTCCGGCTTCCCGGGTCTTGGCTGAAACGCAGGCTCTGTGCTGACAGCCTGACATTGCCACCGGCCTCGCGGAAAGCGTCTTCAGACCTGGGCCCAGCAGCGTTGTTCAGAATCCGGAGAAGGGAATAATGAAGCCGCGCCGGCAGGAAAGCCAGGCGGTGCTGCTCCGGCCAGAACAGTTTCCAGGAGGAGTGTTGGTTAGGAAACTTGATGTGGGTTCTGTCCCGAGACAAACGGACGACCGCTTCCCGTCACCTACAGTTTGCCTAGGCAGGGTTTTGTGTGTTTCCTTTCCGTGGCTCCCTTGACTCATTCTTGGATATAGAAGGGCTTTGTGGGTTTGGGTTATAGGAAAGTCCCCATTGTCTTGACAGACGGAATATGAGGCTGTCTCTCCACTGTCCGCTGCGGGGCTGGGGTTACATTTCAGGGAAGGCTGAGTTGGGGTTGCATCTGGGATTCGATATTAGCGTTCGATATTAGTGTTTTAATATATCATTCAGAGGCTTGTGGGGGAAGAAGTATTTGCACTTCCTGGGGGGCGATGACCACTGTTTTGGTTCTGGATTCCTAAGTGTCACTGTGTTGGGAATGTGTAGGGTTAGGAATGAGGTTTCCAGGGGGCAAGCTAAAATGCCTCCTTTTGGAAATCCTTTCTTCCTGGATCTGCTTGTTGACAGTATCGACATCCTGACTGTAGGATGAGCTGAGACCCTGCAGAAGGGAGCCGTGAGGTAGCAAGACGGGAATTGTGATGACTCTAATCCTACTTCTTACAATTATAAGCACAAGCATGCTGAAAAAGCCCTCCTCCATTCTTGTAGTTGAGAAACTAAGGTAGTATGCGAAGAGCTCATCTTCCCACTTTCCCCCGAATGGATCTGTTTCTGCTGTACTTTCATGACAGCAAAATTACTTGTTCTTTACCCATGTATGTGTATATTAATCAAAATGTATAGGATTTTTACTTAAAAAGAGCCATCCCGCATTTTGTTTTTTATTTATTTTCTTTAAGTAGACTCCACGCCCAGCACGGAGCTCAGTGTGGGGCTTGAACTCGCAACCCTGAGATCGTGACCCGAGCTGAGATCAAGAGTCAGACGCACAGCCGACTGAGCCACCCAGACCCCATCCTTCATTTTACACCATTTACATTGTTAACTTTTAAAATGATAACTAAAATACTAGAATCAGGAAAGGTAGCATTTTGGTTTAGGATCTACTCTTCCCCAGTGGATCACTTTCCTCGGAGCAGCCTGTTCTCCGTCACGACTGTTACGAGTTTGGATAAAACTGTATTCTACGTCCTGAACCGTTTCCTTTCCCCGTGAATGTCTTACCCTAGAAATGTGAAGCTCCCGGTGAAGTGATGTTGAAAAGAGGGAAAACACTTAAAGGAATGATCTTCATAAAAGGAAAAGGTGGGGGCATTAAATTAATTGCTTCATCTGCACGACCATACGACCACTCCTTTACCGACCAGACAAGGGAGGATGCGTTCTTACAGCGAGACACGTGTGTATCCTAAAGCTTAATGTAAGGCTCCGTAGCTGATTGAAGACTGTCTTGCTTTTATGAGGGATGGGGGGCGGAGAGGAACAGAAAAATCTGTCTTGTTTTTGACATGCTTATGGTGCTCTAGATCTCTGCAGTTCTCAGTGCAACTTTTGTTCTTTTGTTCCTTCTCAATGATTATTTTTTTTTA
The DNA here is from genome assembly GCF_030435805.1 of Mustela lutreola. NCBI lineage: Eukaryota > Metazoa > Chordata > Mammalia > Carnivora > Mustelidae > Mustela > Mustela lutreola. The sequence continues at coordinate 46,325,005 of NC_081306.1, forward strand.
AACTTACATTGGAGGTTTTTTGGTTGTTTTTTTTTTTTTTTTCCTCCTCCCCAGAACTCATCAAGATGAGTTTAGTTTCATCTGGAGAGATAAAAATCTTTAGTGTAAACCAAGGGACAGGGATGCTTAAAATTTAAGACAGATTTAAACCCTTCTTTTCCACATTATTCCGAAAAGTGGCTCTTTTTACAGGGCTGTTAATTTGAAATTTCTTCCAGTATTTTTTAAAGGAGGCAAGAAGAAATCTTCCAAATACTGACCAAATGATTTGATTTAAACTTGTAATTGTTGCAAAGATATTTCATCTGTGACGTTTGTCCACAATTATAAGAAAATACATTGTGTGATAGGTTTAAAGGCCAGTCATTTCTTAGTTTTACGTATAAGAAAAAATGATTTTATCAGTCTTAGTGAGCAAGAAAAATTAAGAAATTCACATAATGCATTGTTAAAATCATTGGCAACAGGAAAATATTACTTTCCCATGATCGTCAGGATTGTGATCCCTTTCTAAAATTTAAGAATATCTATATCTAAAAATAAGATGTGTCTGTGTGTATGTGTGTGTGTCTGTGTGTATGTGTGTGTACAGTGAAACTTCTTTTACCAGCACCATGTACGCATGCACACTTTTCTGTAATTTTTCCATTTAAATTACTAATGAATTAGCTCTTTTTCAAGATTTTGTTTGTTTGTTTATATCAGGCAGCAGGAGGTGCAGAGGGAGAGGGAGAGATCGATTCCCAAGCGGATTCTGTGCTAAGCTTGGAGCCTGATGCGGGACTCCATCTCAGGACCCTGAGGTCATGGCCTGAGCCGAAATCAGGAGTCAGTCCCTTAACCCACTGAGCCACCCAGGTGCCCCGAGTTATCTCTTTAATTAGGTTGGTACCTAGCCTCATTTAAAAAAAATTTTTTTTAAAGATTGTATTTATTTATTTGACACAGAGAGCTATGTTTTCGGCCGTTTACTTGTATATCTCTTTGGAGAACTGCGCATTAGGTTATGTAATCTTTATTGCTGTTGTTGAGTTGTAGGAGTTCTTTGTATATTCTGGACCTTAACCGCTGATTTGCATACATTTTATGCTATTTAATAAGTTACCCTTTTGCTCTGTTGATTGTGTTCTGTGATATGCAGAAGCTTTCCAGTTTGATGTAGCCCCATCAAATTTGGTTTTTCCTTCTGCTTTCTGTGCACCTGGTATGAGAAATCATTCTCAGATCCAGTGTCATGAAGCTTTTCCCTTATATTTTTTTCTAGGAATTTTATAGTTTTAGGGTTTAATGCCTAGGCCTTTAATTCATTTTGAGTTAATGTTTGTCTACGGTGTATAATAACAGGCCGGTTTCATTCTTTTTCATGTGGATATCCAGTTCTCTCAGCACAATTTGTCGGAGGGATGGTCTTTTTCCCACTGAGTGGTCTCGGCACCCCTGTCAGAGATCATTTGTCCATATACACAAGGGCTTGTTTCTGGGCTTTCTACGTTGTTCCATGGGTCGGTTTGTCTTTACGCTGGTACCTTATGGTTTCTGTTACTGTAATAAGTTTTGAAATCAGAAAGTGTCAGTCTTCCAAATTTGTTGTATTTCTTTCAAAATTGCTTTGGCTATGGAGTCCCTTGAGATTCCATATAAATTTTAGGATAAATTTGTCTCTTTCCGCTATTCCCTGACAGGCAGTTTTTATTCTGATAGGAATTGCTTTGAATCTGTAGATCTCTTTGGGCAGAATGCAAATCTTAACAATACTAAGTGTTCTGTAAACATTGATGTCTTTACATTTGTTAGTATCTTCTTTAATTTCTTTCACCAATTTTTTATAGTTTTTGAGTTCTTATTTTTTGCTCTTGAATATTGTGGTTTTGAGTTCTTAAATTTTCTCTTGGTCTTTCTTTTTATGTCTTCTGTTTCTTGGCTGAGACTTCTTTGCTGTGGATTTTCTATTTTTTCTTTGGTTTCAAGCATCTTTGTAATTCTTGGCTGAAGCATTTTTATGGTAGGCACTTCAAAATCTTTGTCAGATAATTCTAACATGTCTGTTATCTCAGTGTTGGTGTCTGTCAGTTGCCTTTTTTCATTCAGCTTGAGAGTTTTCGGGTTCTTGATCCAAGGAGTGATATTGATGGATACCTGGATATTTTTTTGAGTATAGGCATACCTCGGAGATAGCACACATTCTGTTCCAGACCCCGACAATGAGGCAAATATTACAATAAAGCAACTCAAATGAGTTTTTTTGGTTTCCCAGTGCGTATAAAAGTTGCATCTTTACTACACTGTCATCTAGTAAGCATGGAGAAGCATCACATCTAAAAAAAAATTGGATACCTACCTTAAAAATAGTTTATGGTTAAAATATGCTAATCATCTTCTGTGTTTTCAGTGAGTCATAATCAATGATCGTCACCATGACAAAACTGATAATAATGAAAAAGCTATATTGCAAGAATTACCAAAATCTGACACAGTGACATGATTGAGCAAATGCTTCGGAAAACTGGTGTCGATAGATTTGCCTGACTCAGGGTTGCCACAGACCTTCGGTCTGTTAACAGTGTAGTAAAGTGAAACACAATAAAACTAGGTGTGCCTGTATTCTGTCTTGAGACTATGGATCTTATCTAAACATTCTGGTTTAAGTTGGACTTTTCTGATGGCTCTCGGGCAAGAGAATGGTGTTACCCCGCTGAGATGGAAGTCCTGGTTTCCAGCTTGACCTCAGGTTTTCAGTGAAGGGGAGAGGCCCTCCTAGGTCTTGCTGAGTAGAGTTCCAAGCCTCAGCTGATCCCACCCTCAGCTAGAGGGGGAGTGATGTCTCCTTACCGCTGCCCTCGAGGCCTGCCCTGACGCCACGGGGAGCAGGGCGGTCTCCGGGCCTCTCGGCAGCGACTCTCACGGTGGCTTTCCTTACACTCCCCCAGTGGGGAGAAGTAGGAGGCACGTCTTTACTGTCCCTTGAGGATGTAGGCTTCTCAAGTGGTCTCCACTGCTGTGGAGAAGAGGGAGGAGCCCTTTTCCGGCTGGCAGAGTGGAAGGGTCAGAATCTGGACTCTGGCTTCTCTGATAGCAGCAAGCAGTGGAGACCCCGTAACTCGGGAAAGCCTGGGGGGTGGGTGGGCGTGTAGGCTTCCCACTCAGCTTTGCTGATGGCGAAGTGGGTGTGTGCCAGGTTCTTCTCTGGTGTTTATCCAAAAGTTGTTTGTGTTACTGGTTTGACACATTTCTGGTCCTTTGTCTAAAGAGAGCTAACTTCACTTGGGGCCTTTTCTGTATCTGCTGTTGGTGTTTTGGGTTTGTTCTGCCTTCATGGTTTGGGATATTTGAGGCAACAATCAACACTGAAAACAAAAATCCTCGGAACCCCCCCCCCATCTCCTTTTTTGGCTCCCCAGCTTTCTAACTGGTCTGCCTTCTCTTAACTTCTCAGAACATCGATATATATCTCCTCATCTGCAACGTCCAGGGTTTTGAGTTGCACGTTGTGTGAGTAACGGGAAAAGTACGTCTCTTTCATGGTCCTAGAAGTGAAAGTCCCCTGACATGCTTTGTAAAAAGTGATTAAATTAAAAAATAAATAAAAAGTGATTGCCATAACATTCTTAAGTGCTTGCGTTACGTAGGACCTGGTGGTGGGTGCTCAAAAGAGTGTGATAGCTGTTTTATTATCTTCTCTGTGTTTCTCCCACTTGTACTTGAAATGTCCTCGTACTTCGCTCGTCTTCGCTAGAAGCAGCTGCACTGCAGGTTTTCCTTTGTACAAGTTGTATTACCAGTAACACACATTTCCTTTGTACAAGTTGTATTACCAGTAACACACATTTCCTTTGTACAAGTTGTATTACCAGTAACACACATTTCCTTTGTACAAGTTGTATTACCAGTAACATACATTTCCTTTGTACAAGTTGTATTACCAGTAACACACATTTCCTTTGTACAGGTTATATTACCAGTAACACACATCTGCATCTTCCCCCTCTTCAACCCTTCCGTCAAGATACAGATGCCTAAAAATCATCGTCATCTTGGCTGTATTTTTCTTTTCCCAAGCAATTCTGACAAAGCATTTTAGTAATACAATTGGAATCATTAATTCTTGTTTTGTTAAAAACTGGTCGCTATCTTAGACAGAAAGAGCCTAGGGTAGGAAGTGATGGGTGTTGCTTCTTGAAACATTTGTCAATGAGGTGTTGCGTTGGGTGGGGGACAATGAACACACTTGTTGGTTTCTTTGGAAAGAGGTGTTTTGAGTAACTGCTCTGACATTATTATAGATACTATTTGACCCCATTGGCTGCCCTCCTCGGAACCTTATGCATCTGTCTGTGAGTTTAAAGTGTGTTCCGTAACTCTGTCCTTAACTTCAGAGTTAATTTGAAATCTGTTTGTGTCGTGTGTTTGGAAATTCGCAAAATCATGGTGACTGTACCTAAACTTTTAGTGTTTTCTAGAATTTTATTGGTTTCTTCTGTTAGAGTGAAGCACTAAATTTGTATCAGAAAACTAGTTTTGAAATTTGAAAGGAGTGTGAAGCGTGGAAGGGGCTATGGGGAGCAGGGACTGGGAATCGCCTTATTCTCACCTGCTAGGCCGTCGAGTTTGGACACGGCAGAACCTTGTTTCTTCCGCTCTCACTCTTCTCTTTGAGACCAGAAGAACTCGTTCCTTACATTAGGCTACATGATAAATTTTGCTGCAAGCTTAGAGTGGACTCATTTCACTGGGAAGACTGCTCATAGTTTTGACAGCTCAAGTAAAAACCCTGAAGGACAAGCAACTGCTCAGAAGTGCCAAGGGCTTCGTTTGCAATGGAAGGATTTCAAATTCGGCCATTCTCTTTGAGTAAGTATGAGGAAGTAATGGAAACCCTGTTTCAGACGGTGAATTTGAAGACGGTGTTTTACCAGTGTGCTCTGGAGGAGAAGATACAGCTCATGTGAATCAGAAGCCCAATTCCAGGTTGCCTTATTGGAATGAGAGGAGGACCTCAGCCCGCGGTAGTCAGATGGTAATGAAAAGTACACAGGACATCAGATGTGACTTCATCGAGCATTGTCACCCTGTGTGGCCCTGAGTGCGGTAGGCGTCCTTTTCAGTAGGCTGTCCTAGCTCCTTGTTAAAAGGCTGGCTGCTGTACCGTGGCAACGGAAGATGGCTTAAAGGGGGATAAACGTTCATCTATTGGCTTTGTTCTTCAGATCACATGTTCGCCCTTTTCTGACCTTGTTTGAGAGCACTTGGAATAACTGTATTACAGTTGCTTATTGTGTGGTTTTGCAAGTATAAACGAGAGAATTAATGGATTCAGCTTCCTCAGTGGGAGGTGTTTGCTCTGTGCACGTGAAAGCTAAGCTCTTTTCTCTTCTCTTCCCCACCAGGGTCCCGGCAGCCTTCCCCTTGTCCTGTCACCAGGTTTTTAAGACTCACTGTTCCCTCGGCTGCCTTCCTAGAATGTTGTTATGTACACGTAACGTAGTTGGAGGAATTCCGCAATGTTCTAGAAAGAACAGGATCGATCTGATTTATTCAGGGAGGACAAAAGAACTTTCCTGAAAGTACAGAAATAATGTTCCGTCTTCACTTTGCTGTCAGTGATAGATCTTACCTGTAGATCTTTGTGAGAAAAAAAAAAAGCATTCAAGTCCCATTTATTTTTTGTGTTAGGCCAAATTAGATCTGGTTCTATTCCTTTTGGTGGTGGTGGTTGGTAGGCTACTTAGCTGACATAATCAGTTCCATAGCATGTTTATAAATTAAAAACAAGTTACCTAAAATTTGAAATCATTAAAAGAAAAAAGCTTATATTTAAATACATTATTTTATAGTAAGACATGTGATTATGCTTTTCTCACTAATTTCTTGGTGTAGAGCAGAGGTTTGCATTGGGTGTGCATTGGGGAGCTTTAAAATTTGGGGAGTTTTAAGACAAATAGATTTTAGGTATCAGACCTAGAAATTCTGATTAAATCGATCTGAAAGTGCAGCCTTGGCACCGTGTTTTGTTTTTTTGTTTTTTTAAGATCCCTTGGGACTTGGAAGTGTGCAGTGGGGGTTACTTTGAGGACAGCTCCACTGATCAGTCTTCTAACTGTTCTTTCTGGACTAAACCAGATTCCTGGTGCTTTGACCACGGTTGCCTATGAGGGTGCCCTAAAACTGTCGGTACGATTTAGATGTACTTGAGTAACATGAGGAAAGACTCTTTTTAGATTCCCTTCCCAGTCCTGCCTGGTTGCCTCCCATTTAACTTGACAACAGTTTACTTTTTAAGCAGCTCTGTTTATAGTATTCGGCTTAATTTTTATGGAAGCAATATCTCACTTTCATTTTACACTCCTCTTTGGTTTACACGGTATTTAATTAAATAATAAACAAAACCAGCATAAACAGATTTTGCAACAGTTTACTTTCAGTGATTGTATGATGCACAGCGTTCATTGGCTGTGAATTGTTCAGAGTGTTTTACAAAGGCGATGAGGCCTACAGTCCATGTAGCTCGTGTTGAGTGAAAGTCAGTTAAGAGATCATTTTTATTTATTTATTTAAAAGATTTTATTTATTTGAGTGAGAGAGAGAGAGCAGGGAGGAAGGTCAGAGCAAGAAGAAGAAACAGGCTCCCTGCTGAGCACGGAGCCCGATGCAGGGCTCTATCCCAGGACCCCGGGATCATGACCTGAGCTGAAAGCAGAGGCTTAACCCACTGAGCCACCCAGCCACCTCAAAAGATCATTTGTTGTAAAAGATATGTGGTTTGCTTGGTTTTAGGTCAGTTAATATTCTCCTATAAGAGGGTGTGGGATGTGTTTCATTTTTAGTCTGTAAGTGAATATATTAAGTGCAGATTTTGTTTCTTATTTCATGTTTAATTCCTTATTCAGGACTTTGGGTTAATGAATGTCTGTTGGCACTACTGAGTGCGTACAGACACTGTCAGTATCATCACTGTTAGCTCAAGAGTGAGACCTGCTTCTTGCCTGTGGTTCTATCCTCAGTCGTAACCATCTGAATGGTACGCGTGCGCCCACTTACACACCGTCACCCTGAGCAGTCTTGAACTGAGCCCGGACTTCGAGTGTCACTTGTCTTGAAATACACTTCATATTGGATTTGTGAATAAACTGTGGGAAAGCTTAAGACTGAATTTCAGGTATTAATAAACACTGTTTCCTCCTCATAAGACATTCTAGTAGACATTAAATCCGTAGTCTGTCCTTAATAGACTGATGTGACTTGGATTCATCAAGAGATACGTATGTTCCTGTCTTACCACTTGGTATGTGCACATCTGGAAATGTCTATTCTCAGTCCTCCTTGGTAATTGCATTCGCACTTAGTGTGTTTTACTTTCTTTTAGTTCGCTAATCACGAGGTTTTGTTTTAATTCTGCTTAGCTACCTGCTCTCGTTAATCTGGCGTATTTCTGTGTGTCTTGTTTTCAGTTCATCTTATGCGTTCCTTGAGGACGAGAAATCCGGTCTTCTCTGGTGCACTGTCTACAGCACGGAAACACAGTTTCATCTGAATTAATTTATTGATGTAGTCAGAGGATATTAGGTCTCTGCTTTGTGTGAGGACAGAATACCAGGCCTTATGAGAATGGGTCCCAGGAACATTTTGGTTGGCTTTCTTTCCTGGGGCGGGAAGACACGGGTGTATAAGCATCTGTGTGCCAGTGCCATGGTCCGCGCTTTTCCTTTGTGGCTGCTCTTAGATTATCTTTCAGGAAAGCTGAGTCGCTTGGCGCAGTGAATGCTGAAGGGAGTGCATGCCTTCCCTCTCAGGGGACGTGAGCAGTGTTTAACACCGCCGTAAAATCCTCGGCTGTGGCTTTCTCTAATGGAGAATTTGTCTAAGAGCGATGACAAGAACAAGGCAGGCTTTGTGTGCTCCCCCCTCCACCCCTTTCTTTTTCTTTTTCCTTTCTTCTCTCCCTCCTGCTCCAGGCTGCCCGTAAAAATGTGGATTATTTTTCGGGGCCTCTGGCGTATGCATGTGTGAGTCTGAGAGAAAAACAAAAGACAAAAGCAAGGCAACACTTACCTATGGGAATCCATCCCCCACAGGTAAAATGAAGAAAAATTACGTGAATGAGTTTGCTTCTGTTCAGCCGCTTGTACTCACGCACTGAACCAAACAAGTTGTCGGAGACAAAGCCTAGGTCTTGGCGTGGGATGACCCAGTGGTGGGCCGTTTCCTGACCCAGTGGAGGACTCAGCTGTGCTATGTTCTTGACAGAGATGAAAGGCTTCAGAGGGAATTAGAAGGGCTATAATTTGGGAACTGTACTGAGTTCGTTCTTGGTAGAGTTTTGAGAGCTTCATTATACTGACTGTCATTCAGCAAGAAACAAGGGAAGACTTTAATATTCAGCTAGATTCTCTAGTGGATTGTGGAGCCCAGGAGCTATTTAGTCCAGCCTCTTCCATCGGCAGCTGAGGGCGGTCAGCCTCGAATCACACTTTGGCACTAGTGACTGAAAGTGTAGACCTTCGCTATAAAATTTGTTTACTCTGCTGGAAACCGTTCATGGGTTTTTTTGGTGTGTGTGTGTATGCGTGTGTGTGTGTGTGTGTGTGTGTGTGTGTGTGTTTAAGATTTTATTTATTAGAGACACAGAGAATGAGATTGAGCACAAGTGAGGTGAGGGGCAGAGGGAGAAGGCTAGGCGGGGAGCCGGACTCAGGGTTGATGCCTGATGCTGGCTCAGTCCTGGGACCCTGCGATCATGACTGGAGCCGAGGGCAGGCGCTTAACAGACTGAGCCACCCAGGCTCCCCAGGAAACCAGTAGTGTAATGACTCGAACCTTTTCTTTCCTTTGGCACTAATTTTTCTTTTCTCTTAGTTAAGAGAAAAGTGATTATAATCCTAGCATTGGCACAAGTTTTAGTTTTTGCGAATTCCTTTCTAGTATCAGCACTTACACTTCGTGACTATCTCTACAAATTTTATATTTTATTTTTTGTGCTTACTACAACATTCTTTCTAATATTTCTGTGTACTACTTGTCAGAATTCTTTTGGGTTTTCATTATGATCTACTAAATTATTGCCCTGTTGAGCTTTTACACAGAGTCCCTGTTTCTTGCCATGAAGGAGAAAGCCACGGGACACAGTATGGTGGATGTAGCTTTTCATTCTCTTGAGTTACTTTTTCTCACCATTTCCCTCTGGGAGAGTCGCTTTATTGCAGCAGTGGGAAGCACACGGAGTCTTCCAGAACCCCAAGGAGTACATGCCATGTTTAATGTGTGCGTAGATCGTGTGGTGCGAATGCTCATTCTATCGGAAAATGTTCTGCTCTTCGTAGGTCAAACAACCGATGACTCTTAATGGAGAATTTTTTGATTCCTGTCAGATTGTTACTTCTGGAGAAGATAAAATCATTTTCGTTCATATGGTTGATTAGTTTTATTAATGTTGGGCAAAATCAGTATATTATTAAAAGGAAACAAATCTATAGTTTTGGACAATATAAAATTAAACACAGGTGACCTGCATATCCTGCGGTAATGGGATTTTTGAAGAGATCTATGCACCACCGTTTACTCAGTCTGTATGAAATGTATATTCAGGGGATATAGTCTTCCTTCCTCTTGGTTCTGGGAATGTAGCAAAAAACCAGACACACTTCACTATAAAATACGGTGATGCATTAAACAGCACAGTTTTCATTTTATGGAGTTTATCTGTTAAACTGTCAGTCTTTTTATCATGTGGAACTATAATATGGTCAAAATGGACAGGATTTGGACCTAATGTTGATTCAGATTGTGTTGTTTTAGCATTTTCTTTTTAAAGAGGTGTGATTTGAAAAGGAAACTTTAGATTTACAAATCTGAGTTCTGAAATGTTTGTGAACATCTAGAATCTTTAGTAAATGTTTATCTCTAGCAAAAAAGTCACTGAGAGTAGCATTAGGAGCAAATATGCATTTCTTTTTGCCTTTTCAACTGAACTATATTATTTTCAAGAAAGACTTATTTTCACTTTGCTTTTTTATACAAATGAGGACAGATACTTTTCCTTGTGCTGACTGTAGTGTGTGGTCCCTCTGAAGGGAATGGTCTGTAGCAACCCCTTCCCTTTCCAGAGGCAATTTGTCGGAAACTGCCGTGGTTGATTACAGGCTCCGTTCCATTCTTCATCACACCAAAGAGCACTTTCTGGAAATCTCGCCACCCCACTGCTCTAATACTCTAATTGTCCCCGGGCTTTGGCAGATGGGTAATCTGGGAGCGGTGGGAGGGAAGGGCTGGTAACCCCGGTCACATGCCGTTGTGGTGAGGTGTCCGCACGGCACCACAGTCTGCAGGGGATTAAGAAGAATGGCTAGTCGGTGACAGAAGGTTTTGGAAAGGATTTTGCTGGCATTTTTATAAAGAAGAGAAACTGACGGACTAAAGATAACGCTGTTCTCCATTCAGCCATGTGTCTGAAACCTTTCGAGAACGTCCCCAAGTACATTTTTTCAGATTTATTGAGCTACAATTGACAAATATCTATACCTAAAATGTGCCGTGGGATGAGTTTATCTGTGTACATGTTATGACATAATCATCACGGCGACGTAACCCACGTAGTTACCGTGTGCGACTGTGTGTGAGACGGGAAGCCTAGTGTGTCCACCCTGCAGGGTTGAGGTGTGTAGTGCGTGTAACTAACCACGCTCGGCACCCTGTCGCTAGACCCTCAGCCCTTCATCGTCTCACCATGGGGCGTTTGTACCCTTCGACCAGCAGCTCTCCATTTCCTCTGTCCCCACCCTTGAGACCTTCATTCTACTTGTCTGAGTAACAGCCCCCCCTCCCCCCCCCCCCCGCCAAACGCATGTAAGTCATACCATACGGTGTTTGTTTTTCTTGGTCTGGCATTATTTCACTTGACTCAGTGCCCTCCAGGTTCATCAATATCGTTGCAAATGACTGAGTGTCCCTTTTTTAATGGCTGAGTAATACTCAGCTGTGTGTGTGCACGTGTGTCTCCTGTCACTTTTATTTGTTCATCCATGGACGGACGCTTCAGTGTTCCCCCGTCTTGGCTTCGTAAGTAATGCTGCAGTGCATCGGGGAGTGTGCATTTTCTCCTTAAGACAATGATTTCTGGGGCTCCTGGGCGGCTCAGTGGGTTAAGCCGCTGCCTTTGGCTCAGGTCATGATCTCAGGGTCCTGGGATCGAGCCCCGCATCGGGCTCTCTGCTCAGCAGGAGCCTGCTTCCTCCTCCCTCTCTGCCTGCCCCTCTGCCTACTTGTGGTCTCTGTCTGTTAAATAAATAAATAAATAATCTTAAAAAAAAAAAAAAAAAGACAGTGATTTTTCTCCCTTCTAGGAGATATCCAGAGGTGGGTTTGTAGGCTTGTACAGTAGTTTTATTTTGCATTTTTTTTGGACAACCTCCATATTGTTTTCCACAATGGCTTCCACGTTCCTTTTGCCACCATCCGTGTACAAGGGTTCCCTTTTCGTCACATGTTTCCTCACATTTGTTAGCTCTAGCTCTTCCTGAAGTTGACATACGATACTGTATTAGTTTCAGCCGTCCAATACAGTGACTGAACATTTGTATATGTTAGGACGCGATCCCGTGATAAATCTAGCTGCCGCCTGTCACCATGACAAAACTGTGACAGTATCCGCCGCTCCGCGCCTGTGCTTGCCGTTGGATCCTTGTGTCTCCAGTTTTTTGTAACTGGAAGTTTGTGTCTTTTAATCCGCTTCCCCCATTTTGCTGGTCTTTCTTCCTCCCCAGCACTCACCTGATTGTCATCTCTATCTGTGAGTCTCCTCCTGTTTTGTGTTCATTCTTCTGTTTGTGTCTCAGACTTCACATAGAAGTGAAATCATACGGCAGTTCTTCCTCTGTCTGACATACGTCACGTAGCCTTCATGGGTGGCAGTACTTGTTTCTTTATGGGTGTGTGTGCGTGTGTGTGTGTGTGTCTGTGTGGTCTTTATCCAGTCATCTGTTGATGGGCTCTACGTTGCTTCCGTCTTGGGGCTGTTGTAAATAATGCTGCGGTAAACACGGAGGAGCATTTTTCTTTTTGAATCAGTATTTTAGTTTTCTTTGGGTTAACACCCAGATGTGAAATCACTGGGTCGTATGGTGATCTGTTTTTAATTTTTTGAGATACCTGCTTACTGTGTTTCGTGGGGCTGCGCCATCTTACAGTTCCACCAACCGTGCGGGAAGGTTCCCTTCTCTCAGCATCCTTGGCAACTTGTCTTTTGTTTTTTCGATAATAGCCGTTCTGTCAGGCGTGAGGTGAGAGCTCCTTGTGGTTCTGATTTGCACTTTCCTGATGGTGAGTGATGGGGAGCATCTTTTCATGTGTCTTTTGTTTATCTGTATGTCATCTTCGGGGAAATGTTTATTCAGGTCCTCTTCTCAGATTTTAACCTGACTTTTTATCTGAGTTCGTCGAGGTATTTATGTATTTTGGGTATTAACCCCTTAGTGAGTTGTGTGAGTTATGTATGTATTTTGGATATTAACCCCTTACATATTATATCATTTGAAAATGTCTAATCCCATTCAGTAGGTTGTCTTTTTGTTCTGTTGATGGTTTTCTTTGCTGTGCAGAAGTTTTTTAGTTTGATGCAGTCCTATCACTTTTACTTTTGTTGCCCTTGCCTTAGGAGACAGCCAAAGAATATTACTTAAACCAGGGTCCACGAGCTTACTGCCTGTATTTTTTTCTATGAGTTTTGTGGTTTCTTGACTTCTATTTAAATTTTTAATTCACTTTTCGTTTATTTTTGTATGTGATGTAACATAGTGGGCCAGTTTTCCTTTCCTCTACGATCAGGAACAGGACAAGGACGCGTGCTTACTGGCTTTATCTGACACGGTATTGGAAGTCCCAACCACAGCAGTCAGACAAGGAAAGATCATAAGAGGCATCCGATTTGGAAAAGAAGTAAAGCTGTCATTGTTTACAGATGAAATGTACTATTATAGAGAGATCCCTAAACTCTACCCCAAAACTTTTAGAACTAATAAGTGAATTCAGTGAATCTGCAGGTTACAAAATTAATATACAGGAATCTGTTGAATTCCTGTACAGTAATAATGAACTATCAGAAAGAGAAGTTAAGGGGCACCTGGGTGGCTCTGTTGGCCGAGCATCTGGCTCGTGATTTCTCAAGTCCTGATCTCAGGGTCGTGAGATCGAGCCCCCGTGGGGCCCTGCTCTGAGCATGGAGCCTGTTTGAAGTCCTGTCTCTCCCTCCGCCCCTCCCCACCCCACGCTCTGTTATTCCTCCCCCAAAAAAGAAAAATTCAGAAAACAATCCACTTACAATTACATCAGAAAAACAGAAATACGGAGGAATAAGTTTAACCGAGGAAGGTGAACGCCGAGCCCTCTGAGAACTGTAATGTGCAGAGTAAAGGAATCCGAGATGGACACTAAGGAATGGAAAACTGCCGCTGCTCTTGGATCGGAGGAATGGATGTTGTTAAATTGTTCATGATACCCGAAATCATCTCTAGATCCAGTGCGATCCCTCTAAAAATACCAAACGCCTTTTTCACAGAACGAGAACAAATAATCCTAAAATTTGTATGGAACCAAAAAGGCAGTGGTGGCCAAAGCAATCCTGAGAAAGAACAAAGCTGAGGCGCCCGACTCCTTGATTTTAGGCCGTGCAGCAGGGTCACAGCAATCAGCACAGCGCTTACTGGCACAAAACGGACACACAGATCCGGGGAACAGAGTGCCCAGAGATAAGCTCGTGTCTGAACTGTCGCGTACTTGTCAACAAAGGAGACAAGAATCTACAGTGAAGCAGAGACCGTCTCAAGGCTTTTTGCCAATCATCATCCTAACAGGTGTGCAGGGATTACCTCGTTTTGGTTTTGATTTGCATTTCCCTCACTAATTAGCAGTATTGGGTACCTTTTAACGTACCTGTTGGCCAGTTGTGTGTCTTTGGCAAATTGCCTGTTCAGATCCTTTTAATCATACGGTTTGTGTACGAGTGTGTGTGTGTGTGTTACCGTTGAGTTGCATGTGGCCCTTCTGTATTTTAGGTAGCTGCTCCCTATCAGGGGTGATAGGAAGTAAAGGAGACCTTCCTTTGTTGCTGCTTTTCCCCTTGCTTTGCAGAAGCTGCTGACTTTGATGTAGTCCTGCTTGTCCGTTTTTGCTTTTGTGGCCTTTGCTTTGGTGTCATATCTAAGAAAGTCATTGTCAACACCAGTGTTAAGGGTCGTTCCCTCTTTGTTTTTTTATAGGAGTTTTAGGGTTTCGGCGCTCCCACTTAAGTCTTTGATTTTTCGAGTGGTGTGAGGTAGGGTTCCGGTCTCATCCATCTGCGTGTGGATAACTAGGTTTCCCAGCATTAATGGAGGGATTATGCTTTTTCCATTTTAAGTTTTTCAGTCCTTGTCAAAGTTTAGTTGACTATATATGCATGGATTCATTTCTGAGTTCTATAGCTTGTTCTGTGGGTCGTGGTGTTTTTTTTGATGCCAATAATTCAGTTTTACAGTAGAGTTGAAATCAGAAATGTGACCCCTCTATGCTCTTCTCGCTCAGGGTTCCCCTGCCTGGGGCCTTTCATTGTTCTGTATTAAACTGAGGATTTTTTTTTTCTACTTCTCTGAAAAATGCCAGTGGGATTTTAATAGGGATTATGTAAAATCTGTGGATTACTTTTCGATAGTTTGGACATCTTCACAATATTATTTTACTCCCAAGAACATGGCATATCTTTGTGTGTATTTGTGTCTTCTTCAGCTTCTTTTATCAGTGTGGTACAGTTTTGGTTTATAGACCTCTTGTTTGGTTAAATTTATTTCCAACTATTTGTTTTTTTTCCTGCTATTGTGAATGAGATAGCTCTCCTAATTTCTATCCCAAATAGTTTGTTGAGTGTGAAATGGAACTGATTTTTTTGTTGATTTTGTGTCCTGAAACTTTGCTGAATCTGTTCATTGTTATTAGTCGTTAGTTTTTTGATGTAGTCTTTACAGTTTTTTATATATAAGATCATGTCATCTGTAGATGCACAATTTTACTTTTTCCTTTTTAATTGGATTCCTTTCATAGCTTTTTCTTGCTTAATTGCTCTACTTAGGACTTTCAAAACTATGTCAGATAGAAGTGACCAGGGGGCATCCTGTCTTGTTTTTGAGTCTCAGTGGAAGAGTGTTTCGTTTTTCTCACTCTTGAGAATGGTGTTAGCTGTGGCTTTATTATGTTGAAGGACATTCCTTCCATACCTGATGTGTTCAGAGGCTTTCTTGTTATAGGATGTTCAGTTTTGTCAGATGCATTTTCTGTATCTGTTGAGATGGTCGTGCGATTTTTGTCCTTCATCCTGTTAATGTGTGTCACGTTTATTGATTTGTATATGTGGATCATCCTTGCGTCCCTGGAAAAAATGCCACAAGTTCATGGTGTATGCGTATCAGGGATATTGGTCTGTGATTTTCTTTTCTTGTAGTGTCTTCTCTGACTTTGGAATCAGGATAGTGTGGACGACAAAAAAGAAAGTGGGACGTGTTCCCTCCTTCTCAGTATTTTAGATGAGTTTTGAGAAGCGTTGGCTTTCTCACATGTGTTTTGGAATTCCCCAGCGAAGCAATCTTGACGTGGACTTTTGGGTTTTAGATTTTGATTTTTTTTTTTTTTTTTTAGTTGATTCACTCTCCTGAGTAGTTAAAGATCTACTTAGATTTCTATTTCTTCATGATTTAGTTTTGGTGATTTATATATTTCTAGGAACTTATCCATTTTTCTAAGCCCATTTGATGGCTTGTAATTGTTCATGGTAGTCTCTGTGATATGAGTCTCCTGTTTCACCTCTGAATTTTATTTATTTGAGTCATCTCTCTTTCTCACTTATTCTAGCTGCATATTTGTCGGTTCTGTTTCTCTTTTCCAAACTCAGCTCTTGGTTTCACTGATCTTCTTTCCTATTTTTCTCTGTTTTTATTTCTTCACTTATCTTTGTTTTTCTTTCTTTCTGGTAATTTTTGGTTTAATTTTTTATTTCTCCTGCAGTTCTTTGGGGGTGTAAAGTAAGGTTTGAGATCTTTATTCCTAATATGTGTGTAGGATTTGAGGTCTTTATTCCTCATGTGTGCATTCATTAATATAAGCTTCTCTCTTGGGGCGCCTGGGTGGCTCAGTGGGTTTAAGCCTCTGCCTTCGGCTCAGGTCATGATCAAGGGTCCTGGGATTGAGCCCCGCATCTGGCTCTCTGCTCGGCAGGGAGCCTGCTTCCTCCTCTCTCTGTGCCTGCCTCTCTGTCTACTTGTGATCTCTGTCTGTCAAATAAATAAATAAAATCTTTAAAAAATATATAAGCTTCTCTCTTAAAACTGATTTGCTGCATCTCATAAACTTTGCTGGGCTTCCACTTTCGTGTGTCTCAGGATACACTTTTCGATTTCTTCGGTCCATTGACTGTTCAGGAGTCTACATATTTGTGATTTCCCACCTTCTATCTGTTACTGATTTTTATTTTCATAGCATCATGGGTAGAAAAAATACTTGATACGATTTCAGTTTCTGTAAATTTGTTAAGACACGTTTTGTTTCCTATCATAAGATCTCTATTAGAAAGAGTTTCGTTGTGTGTATGAGAAAAGTGGGTATTCTGTGCTGTTGGGTAGAGTATTTTATACATGTCTCAGAGGTCCATTTGGTCCAAAGTTAGTATATTTTTTAAGATTTCATTTGAGGGAGAGAGAGAGAGCCCGAGCGCAAGCATGGGGAGGAGCAGAGGGAGAGAGAGAAGCAGACCCCTCGCTGAGAAGGGGTTCTGACCAGAACCCGACATGGAGCTCGATCCCAGCACCCTGGGAGCATTACCTGAGCTGAAGGCAGAGGCTTAACCCACTGAGCCACGCAGATGCCCCTGAAGTCTAGTATTTTCTTATTCATTTTCAGCATGACCGGCCCAGTGTTGAATCTGGGTGTTGTGGGCTCTACCGACACTGTGCCGCCATGCGTCGAGGCCTTCAGATCTGTTCATGTTTGCTGTGTCCTTGCTCCCCTCTTGGCTGCATATTTATTTATAACTGTTACATCCTCCTGGCAACTGGAACCCACTGTCATTATATAATGATCTTCTCTTTTGTTACATTTTTTTGAGTTAAAGCCTGTCGTCTGGTACAAGCAGAGCTATGCCTGCTCTCTGGTGTTTCATTTGCATCGAATATCTTTCTCCATACTTCTGGTCTCTTAAAGCTAAAATGGGTTTCTTGTTGGCAGTGCATACTGGTGCTTTTTAAAAATTTTTCAAGATTTTATTTAAGAGAGGGAGAGGAACATTATTGTGTTCCTTTGGTGTGTCACATTTCCTTGATTTCTTTTCATGAAAAAATTTTGTGTTTTTGGTTTGTCACAGAGAATGTGTCGGTTCACGTCGGTGCATGTGATGGACCAGTTACCTCTTCTGGTCCTTAAAGGACGTGTCTTCATTTACTGGTGGCAGATCTGGCTCAGGAGAAGGCTCCGTGGTGCAGTTTCTGTGAAGCTTCGTCGGCCGAGGTCGACATTGACGAAGATGGCGGGGTCCCCAGCGGCCGACGCCGCGGGTGTTTGCAGTGCTGGTGAGGGCTCTTGGGGTCTTACGGCAAAGTCTGCCGGAGACCTCCTGCTTGCCTTTCCCCCGATGGAGTGTGTTGGTTGAGTGAATCATCCTCGTGCCGGGTCAGCTTGCAGGTGCCTTTGTCACCACGGGGGCACTGGTGCCTGATTGTGGGCCGCTGTGGAGCAGCCACGGAGCCAGGGTCTGGAGCATGGAGCGTGGACATTTTTTAAGCAGCAGCAGTTCTGGGGTCCGGGCTGCTGGCCCGCACAGAGCAGCTCCCCAGATGCACGTGCACAGGCTGTGGCCCTGCGGCCTGGGGTGTGGGTGCACGTGGAGCAGCCACAGCTTTGGAGTCCCAGGCGTGTCTGGTTGGTGAGGGGCGCCCCTCTTCCTGGGGCAGCTCCTTCCGGGGGCTGCACAGGACCGTGTCCGTCTCTCGGGGTCACAGCTGTCGTGAGGGCTGCTGACGTCTGCAGCGCCCTAGGCTGCCGGCGTGTTCTGCACAGCAAGCCGCTGGGGACCATGATGGCCCCTGTTATGTGGATGGTGCTGAGACGCTCCGCTGTCTTCTTTGTGGCTGGTCATCTGATGTCTCACCAAGCACATCTCCCAGCATTTTTTTTTTTTTTTCCCTCCACTGTGTTGCTATAGTTTCTCAGTTGGACTCTTGAGCCCAGATGGGAATATTTTCATTCATGGAAAGTTTTGTAATGGTCTTTCGTTTGTTTGTTTTCCCGGGTGGGGCAGGCGGCTGCTACTGTGCCCCGGCCGGTATCTCCTCGTCTGCCGTCGGGCTGCCGCGTGCACTTGGCGCGTGTACACAGAGTGCCGTGTTTCCCTGTACCTCACACTTGTCTGTGTACTTCGGGAGCGGCGCGGGGCCAGGGCTGGCAGCTGTCTGGCTCCGTCATTCGGCCCGTTTCTGTACTTTCACTTCTCACTGGTCCCGGGAATCGCTCCGAGCCTAGGCAGACGCGGAGACACCGTGAGCACGTTCTCGTAGCGGTGACGGTCTTTTCATTCTGTTTGTGTCACCCGGTATCATCCGCAGAAACGTAGGTCGCATCTTAGCATTCTTCTGCTCAGGAGCCTCTAGGACTTCTCAGTTCACTGAGAATAAAGTCCCAAGGCTTGCTCATGGCCCGTGAGGTTCTCAGTGACTCCCGTCCTGCTCTCGTCCCTTTGTCCTTCCCGGCCTCCAGGAGACCTTCCCCGGCCTGCCTTTAGTTCTTGGACATGTTCACGTGACCTTGGTTTCTCTGCCACACGGACTCACCTGGGGGGAGGGGTTCCATCCTGCCTTGATTCAGACCTTACCCTTCAGGGTCATCCTCTCTGATCTCTGTCGGTCTTTCTCAGAGTTTCCTTACTGACGCTTACCACCGTCTGGAAAGATCTCCTTGTACCTGTGGTTACTTTTGCATTTAGAGTTTTCGGGTGGGGAGGTCTGGCATTTCTCCCTGAAAGTACGTTCAGGAAGAGCAGGCCCTTGCGGGTGCTCACTGTTACCCGTCAGCACCTGGTAGGATAAAGTGAATAAAAAAAAATTAAGTTAGATTCAGTCCTACAAACTGTTTTTTATAATCTGGACTTTTGGTTGGAATTCTTGCTAGCAGTCCAGCGTGCATGGAGAAGTTATCTTGCTGATCACAGGCCTCCTTCCTCCCACCGCTGATGGCCACTCTTGGTAGTAAAGCCCGTTGCCAGGTCAGAACTTTATTGATTTTGGCCAAAGGCCATTGCAAACTTTCCAGTATTACTAAGGGTCTCTAGGCCTCCCTCCTTGACTAAGAGTGTGTTCCTGGCTTGGAGAACTAAGTTTTCTAAAAATCAAAGGGCACAATAGAAATTGTACATACCAACATTAGTATTTTGTCATGTTCTGAGTAGTTTTCCAGGTTTGCTTTGAGAACTTAGTTATTACCAGATCAAATAAATAATAGTTCCTTCAAATTTTACTCTAATTTTTCTGGGCATGGTCATATCTGAGATTCTGATTTCAAAGTAGGAAATAAGTTAGTAAGCAGATACCTGGTTAATTTTGGGTTACGTCTGACTCAAATATGCTGAGTAGCCCTTTCCCAACCTTTTATAAAAATTCTCTTAGATTTAATGAGTTATACCTTAGAGTTGCAGAAGCAGTAGGTCTGAGGTTCAGAAAGTCTGAAGATAAGATTTGAACACCTGCCCTTGGACCGTGTTCTTCTGGATTCACAAGCATCTTGTTGAGATGAGAAGGTGGAGCGCTTTCAGTCTGTGAGTGTTAGAGCCATTCCTGATCACGCCATCATTTCTCCCAGATGGGTTAAAGCATCTTACAGCTATTTATAAAAGAGTGATTTGATACCGTGAGCCAGTTCACGTGGCGGTCCTAGCACTTGGGGTCCCTGGCCGGAGCGAACTGGATTCAGTGAGGAGGGGACGGGGACAGCTGTTGGCGGGTCAAGGAGACTCAAGCGCCACGGCCGCCGGAGAGAGCATTGGGGGTTCTGACGGAGTCCTTGTTGAGGGCAGCGCTGTAAAGGTCATTGGGGGACAACTGGAAGTGTGAAAGTCGGACTGTAGTAGAGGATGACAGTGAGTGACCCTCCGACTGTGTGAGTGTGTCAGTGATACCGTGGTCATGAAGGACCCTCCGACTGTGTCGGTGTGTCAGTGATACCGTGGTCATGAAGGACGGTGTCCTTGTTTTTAATTCATGCTGCAGTGAAGGGGTGAAATGCCAGTTCTCCTTTGTTCCCAGACGGTTCAACAAGATGTGTCGTGTGTGTGTGCGCGTGTGTGCGTGTGTGTGTGTGTGTGTGTAGAAGGTGTGGAGCAGGGACAGAAGGGGAGGGAGATGGGGAAGGAGGGGCGGTGACAGGACAGGCACGTCGGAGAAAATGTTAGTTTTGTGACAAAATATTACAAGGAGTGAATCTGAGTGAAAAGTGTATGGGGATTCATTGCGCTCTTTTGACTTCTGTGGATTTAACATTTTTATAGTAGGACATGGAGAGGAAATACAATGAAGTGTGGAAAACTAGTGATGCTTGAAAGGTTGATTGGTGATTTTAGAGGGGGCGAGCACGAGCAGGAGGGGTGGAGGGAGACGGAGGGAGACTCTCAAGCCGCCTCCATGCTGGGCACGGAGCCGGATGCAGGACTCGATCTCACAACCCTGAGATCACCACCTGAGCCGAAACCAGGAGTCGGACGCCTAACGGACGGAGCCCGTGCCTGTGGCCGTGACAGTTCGGGGTGATTTTTCGTCACTTCCGCACTCTGCGGACAGCTGTTTGCTGTTTGCAAAGCGAGTCCAGTTCTCATCTTACTTCAGGACCGATCTCGTCCAGCGGGTGCATTTGGGCTCTGCTAGTCGAACCCGCTCAGAGACCGGTTGTGCGGACACAAGTGTCCTCCTTCCTTGGTGAGGTCGAGAGCGGCAGGTGCAGCGCAGGCCGCAGCCCGTCCGTCATCCCGGGCGATGCCGGGTCCCCTGCTGGCAGACGCATCTGGAACTCGCTGCGCGTGTCTAGGGAGGGGCACTTTGTTCGCCACTTTGTTCAGTGTTACCCTCCATACGTAGGACGTCAGGACGTCGAGTAGTTGACGAGCTTTAAGATACCTGGTTCATCTTCTTAGTGCCAGGCGGTACCTTACTTCCAACGGGGAAGGTAAGTGTCTTGCTTTAAACCAAGAAGACTTCTGGGGCTTTGGGGAAGGATGAGGGAGACGCGGACGACGAATCATTATGTGAGTGTGGCTTTGCGCGCGATCCGCGGCCTCGCTGCAGCTGCCTGACCTTGGTGCCGGCTGCAGGGGCCTGGGGGTGCCGCTTGAGAGGTTGGTGACTCTTGTTGACATGAAGAAGGATACTTGCTCTTTACTGAGACTTTCCCCTCAGAATTGGTGGTCTCCCTTGTCCAACAGTCTTCTCTTCGTGACCCATTTTCTTCCACGAGACAGTTAGAAAACCTAAAATGGTGAGTTTAGGGGCGCCTGTGTGGCCCAGTCAGTCGAGTGTTTGCCTTCGGGTCAGGTCATGATGCTGCATCCCGGGACTCGGTGTCCTGGGATCGAGTCCCACGTCGGGCTCCCTGCTCCAGGAGCACCCTCTCCCCTTGCCCCTCCCCACCTGCTCATGCTCTCTCTGTCAAGTAAATATATAAAATCTTCTAAAAAAACAAAAAGGTGAGTTTAGAGCTCTTCGAGCTGAGTCTTGTCTCGTTCAGGAGAAAGTGAGACGTGGCCAGTGCGTCGTAGCTGGCCAGTGCGTCGTAGCCGGCCGGTGCTGGCCCTGGATCCCCTGCTCGTTTTGCTGGCCTCTGCAGTGTGTCATGTGGTCGTTTCCACAAGAGGATGAGCTTCTCACAACCTGTGTGTGTATTTGTTTACAGAAGAGCAATTAACGTTTTATGCCAAGTGTCACGATCTCTTATTGCTCATTGAGTTCTTGTTTTATGTGCCACCCTCTGTAAGTTATAACATGTTCCAGGGCAGGATTTTTGTCTGTTTTGTGCACAGCTGTTTTCCTGGTACCTGAAACGTAGCAGGAATGTGACCGGCGGCCGCTAACTATTTCCTGAACCAATGAGTGAACTGGAACCCCATGACCCAGGAAGAGATTCATGGTTGCCCTTGTAGCAGGGTCTCAGGGAAATGATTGATCTGTCAGAACTCTGCGCCCCCATCTAACCAGCTGATGGTCTAAACTGATAAATTAGACATTGGTGGCCTGTTTGGCAGCCGTAGACCCGTAAGCCGGCTCAGCTCTGTGATTCGCTAACTGGGTCCGAGTGATGTTAGCAGCCTCCTGCCTCGGAGCACTTGTAGCCGAAGGGAGGAGTCCAGTGAGCATGAGTAGAGCCCAGTGAGGATGGATGGCGGAGAAACAAGGAACGACAGACTTGGGTGCATCGTGGTTTTGGATGGAGCTTGCCGGGCGTGTGGGGCGGGGAATACTTTGTAACGAAGGGCGTGGGCGATCTGTCCTCTCACCTGCCCTCCTGTGGCCTCGAGGTGGGTGCCGTGGAGTCACCAGCTCCAGATAGGCCGGCTCGAATGTGGCGAATCGGGGCGGACTCGTGGCCCCGCGTGTGGGCCCTTGTGCGATGTTGCAGGACAGGCAGCAGCAGCTCCGCGGAGAGGTGCGAGCCTCGTGCTGTCGCAGGTGCCGTCGTGTGTGCGGCGGGTCGTGCGCCCGGTGTTCCCGCGTGCAGTCATGCCTCAGGAAACCGGTCTGAAAAAATGCTGACGCGCTCTGTGTTTTCAGGCCATGTTGAAGAGCAGATCCATTTATTATGTGCAAAATTCTCGTCAAGGTAGGAAGTTGTTGAAATCATGTATCCAGAATGAAAACCAGAGCTCTCCGAACAGCCGCTGGAGAACACGTAGCTTCCAGGACGCTGCCCCACACGCGGTAGTAGTGGTCAGTATTCGGTGTATGGACTGGGCTGAGAACAGAGAAGGAGTGCTGGGGACCGGCGGCTCAGGGGTGAATGTGGCCAGGCTCGGGGGCTCATCGATCGTTTCTCTGTATTTCTAGGTTTTGCTGGTAAATGTAATAACTGCTGCCTCCTTTTAGCTGTGTCCAACTGGACATCAGGAAGACGAGGGGCAAAAAAAAGTGCAGCTATTTTCACTACAGAAGAGAAGTGATTTTAAAACAAAACCAGCAGCACGAAGACATGGTCAGCGTCGGTGCGTCGTCTTCGCCGCCCTGTGCCTCAGTCACTCCGTCGGTAGAACGGGGCTCATAGCGCGTGCTTCACGGGGTCGGTCGGTGAGGACGGACAGAGGCAGGGCATACAGAAGGGCATGAAGTGGGGCCGCGCCGGCACATGACCAGTGTCCCACGGAGTGTCAGCTCTTGATGTCGTGGCCGTATTTACGTAGCTTAAGGCCGAGAGAGTAGAGCTGGTCTGCAGTGGATTCACAGAAGTGCTGGGTAGTGGGAAGGGGAGACTTGTCTTTTAGGCAGAGTGTGGGAGCTTGTGAAAGAAAGCCTGTGAAAGAAAGCCTGTGTGTGATTCATGCAGACGTCGGCAGTGACCAGGGAACCTGGGGGAGGGAGTGGAGAGCCGGGGAGGCGGCACCTGCTGCCGGCGGGTCTCTGACCTTCTGGGACGGGCCCGTGCAGGACCCTCCTCATTCCTTTATTTTTCTTCTCTGAGCAGAGAGGGATTTTATTTGCACTTTTAATAAAGTGATTTGCGGTCCAGGGAGACGTGCTGAGGTGATGGGAAGCATTTCGGCAAGGTAAGATGGAGGACAGATCTGGGCCGCGGCAGTGTGGATTACAGATCCGGGCCGCGGCAGTGTGAATTCAACATTTTCTTTTTCCTCTGGGCCTCCGCATCGCAGAACGAGCTGGGGTCCCCAGGACTGCCCCGTCCGTCCAGCTGTTCTGTCGGAGTCCTTACAGGAGTGGCTCACAGACGAAAACCAGCCTGACGGGGATAGATGAGTTAGGGCGCTGTCACTGTATCCCGCATGGACTCGCCCACAGATAGCCCCCAGACGAAAGCTTCCTTATAATATTTAGAAAAAGAGATCCTGGTCAACACATCTGGAATACACGCATGTGTTGTTTACCCAGGACAGTAGAAGAAATAGAACTTCAGACCTTTTTCTGGGAGCTTAGAGCAGCTGAAATGTCATGAGGAAATTTCACAGTGTATGACGTGATCATCTAAATCATTAGCAGGTTGGAAGTTATCATAGAACTTCGGGTACTTATGATATGTCCATGTAGGTTCATCGTTGGTTTGCACAAAGTGATAACGACCGTTGCGGCGAGTGATGCTGGGACCCGGGGAGGCGCGGATTACGTGGGAGTTCTCCGCACTGTTCTCTGAGTTTTAACGTGAACCTGCGAACACTCGAGAAGGCCCTAAGTCTTCAATAAAAAGCTCTCACAGAGCCGAGGAAGCCCTTGGAAGTCCTACGGTCTCAACCCTTCCTTTGCGAACTCGGAGGCGTGCCTGGGCGGCTCAGGCAGTGTCACCACGTCTCTGCATCTTAGTCCCAGCTCGGAATTCTGCTGGTTTAAGAATCACAGAGTTCGCTGAAAGCACCCGAGTTTCAGGAGCCCGTCGTGTTCCGTGATCTCTCTCCATCCCTTGGCACTGCTTTCTCCATGTTGGCTTCTTGTGTAGAAGCAAAGATGACTATATTCTCTTAGCCCAGTGTTCCCGGGGGAGAGTCAGCCTCATTCTTGTCCGCCCAGCAGGAACCCTGCTGCCACCCCCCTGTGTCTGAGTTTGCCTGTGGCCATTCTTAACTCAGTCCATCGGAACTGATTGGCCAGATCTGTCCCAAACCCTCCCTGGAAGGGATGAGTCTCCAGACCCTCTTAGACCTCCCTAAACTGCGGGGACCCCAAGGTAGGTGGAGTTCATCCTTCAAGCAGGACTTGAGCTGTGGTTACCTGAGGGTATAAGAAAAGGGGCTGGGGCCGCAAAATCAGCAATGAGGCTCAAAAGTACAGATATTTTTAAATTCCACGTTATCATTCTTTCACTTTCTAAAGGGGAGGAAAGGAAGGTTGCCTCTTTTAAGGCCTCGTGCAGAATAAAATAGATTTTTCCTGGCAGAGTATTAAGTCGAATAAAATTTGGGACAGTGACGTTGAGGAAAGCCAAAGGTTCAAAGAGGACAAAAACAGGACTTGGGGCAGGGCTCTTGAGTGGCTCATTTGGGTAAGCATCTGCCTCCAGCTCAGGTCATGATGCCAGGGTCCTGGGATCGAGTCCTGCATCAGGCTCCCTCTCCCTCTGCCTGCTGCTCCCCCTGCTCGTGCTCTCTCTCTGTGTCAAATGAATAAATAAAATCTTAAAAAAAAAAAAAAAAAAAAGTACCCAGGTAGTGTGTAGCCAGGAACGGAGGAGTTAGCTGGGTTAGGCTGCAGGGAAACCTAATTTGTGATGGTCCCAGCCCTGATCTGTACCGAGATTCAGAGATCGGTCGGAGAATAAATGAAGAGAGATTGAATAGCGCTTTCACAAACACCTCTTCGCTTTACGTAGTTACAGTTTGAAATTAAGAGGTCAGGAATTGGAGGAATCTGGTGTCGGACTAGAGTATTGACTGGCTACGAAGCCTGTACTTAATTCTGAATCTCAGCCAAGTGTTAATACATACAACTGTTTCATCGATTGCGACATTGCTACGGCGCTGCAGGTTTTAGCAGTCATTACGCGGTAATGCATAAGCACTTTTGTCTTCGGACATAGTTCCTAAACACTCCCCTTTATCCTGAAAAGCATGTTCACTGCTTTCCACCAGTAACTGAGGGTGTTGGGACTCACAAGCAGAAAGACGTTAAGCCTGGTTAAAACAGCCTCCAAGAATTTTACGGTCTTTCCCAGCCCACGGTACTCAGTTGGCCTTCCAGATGCACAAGTAAACCTTCAACTCGCGCACGCGCCGCTTCATTATTGTGACTTCTCTGAGTGCTGTTTGGTCCCGGAGTCTGTCGGAATTACTCTACGGTGATTTCTTGTCCACAACTTGTGTGGTCTCAGGTTTTAAGACACACCGAGGTTGTTCCTGCCAACTCCTAGCCGCTGTTGTATTTGCTGTGATTGAACGCGGGTGGTTAGGGGTTTAGGGAAGACTTCGAAATGACCGGTTCCAAAAATACCTCCATGTGTGTTTGTGTGCGCGTGTGCTCGTGTTGGAGCAAGAAGAGGGTACGTTTTGATGAGGCCTTTTTCTTTGCCCAAAGGGTCCTTTGGAAAACCTGAAACATCTTATTGGAATTGTAGCCTATAGTGTCTCTGTTCTGATAAAATCACGGAGGCTTCACAACTCGGGTAGCAGGTTCTCTCTCATTTACTGGCGTGCGGATTTGTGCACAGACATTCCCCCCTATTTTGAACTCGCTCCCCAGGTACACTCTCCTGCAGTCGCTTCCACCAGGCAGACAGCTGAGAATAAGAGATAAATTATGCCTCATGTGGTTTAGTTTTAGAGGCGTGTGTGTGAGAGAGAGAGAGTGTGAGCTTCTCTCTTTTCTGCTTGTGGGAGATGTTGAAACTCTGTGGAAGTCCGTTAGAAAGGAGGCATTGTCCAGTGGTCGCGATCGCATCCGCTGGCCTCTTTCCTCTCCCGGTATAGTGCGGCGACTGTTACTCTGTAGAGCCGAACTGCTGACATCGTGCCCGGCTTCGGGACTTCTCAACCACGATGGGCAGCACCAGGCTTGACCCACAGCCCCATGTTGATCGGCGTTTCAGATGTTGGGATACTGTCAAGCCTGGCCGTGTGTGAGCGTGTGTGTGTGTGTGTGTGTGTGTGTGAACGCTGGGGGTGGGTAGCTCTTCAGAGCCAGCACTGACGGATCACATGTTTTTCTCAAGAGAGCAAACAAGCGCTTTTTGTTGAGGCTCAGTAGCGCCGGGCAGAGAAATGCAGCCGTAATGGTACACCCGGTTCTCTGGGTGCTCTCCCCCGTCGGAGTCACACCCCCTCCACCCCCAGCTTCCTATGAAAGCAGCTAACATTGGATCCGAAATCAGTGTCAGGAATGAATAATAATTTCTTTCGTTTACACAGTAATTAAACCTGTTGAATGCTGACTTAATGCTTTACTGCATGCTAATTTGACGGGAAGATTTGGCCTTTGTGAATTCAAAGAAGAGGGAAAAAATAGAAATGAACTGCCTCCTGAGACGATGAGGAGGAGTTTCTAGAAGGGATCCTCCTCCTCCTGCTTCTCATCTTCCTGAGGTTGCCCTTTGCTTTCTGGGACAGCTCATGCTGGGGAGTTGTCCTCCGGGTCGGGGTTCAGTCGATGTGCCCCGCGTCGCCCCGCAGCCAGGCCCCCCACGGGCAAGGCCCTCGCCAGGAGGAGGCCAAGGGCCTCGTGTGCCGCCAGCAGAGTTGCTGCTTCTGGTGTCTTGGGGAAGAGTTCTTTCTGGTGGTTTTTCATATTCCTTCCCACTTAATCCAGTGACTCAGTGGGACTCTAAGACCCACTGGGGTGCTTGACACCCCGAAATATATCTGACACGTGACTGATGCGTCCAAGTCAGGAGCTGTCCGGACTGTACCACTCTCGCAAGACGTCCTGCCTGGCTCCAACCGGAGTCACTCAGCCCGTCTCCTACCACCGTCCCTCTCCCTCTGAGGTGGGCCCAGGATGCAGGTTGGCAGCCCACTTCGCTGTTCTTGAAACGAGACTATTCTCCAAAGAAGTCAGCTTTTCTCTTCGACCCCGAGGACTCTGACTGGCCATTGTCATGAAGCATCCACTCCCAGAACTCCCTGCACACGAGTCTCCAAGTTCCCTCAGTGATGGTCCCTGACCCTGCCAGGGTCCTGCTGTCCCCCTGTCGCCTAGAGGTTGTCGGAGGTGCTGTGTCACAAAAGGCAGTGCCGGCAGGGACTCTGGAATCCCTTTCATAAATCCGCAGCAGACACCATGCATGAGGCCTGCGCACACGGCCGGGTGCGCTCCCTGGAGCCTTGGCTGTCTACACCCTCGCTCTGTCAGAGGAGCCAGCGGTTAGGCCTCTGGGCGGCAGGGCGAGAAAAGCCTGATTGCGTCCTGTGCGGATGCAGTGTGTGCGGTTGTGTAGCGAGGGCTCCCTTGCGGGGCTGTTGTGAGGACGGCCTGAGACCCCGGGTGCGGGAGCCCTGGCACAGAGCCCGGGTCAATACATACTAGTTCTCAGCCTCATCTGGAGACAGAAACAGCCCAAGTGTTTAACCAAAGTACTTTCTGTCAAGGACTCTGCTGGAAACACTCCCCTCCCCACTGCCCGAGGCTAATATTTACAGGATCCGTGTTCTTTGTCCTTCCTCCGGCCCATTCATCTTCCTCCTAACATTCCAGCACGTAGTGTTCTCCTAGCTCCTTTACAGAGAGCTCTAAAAACTTTAGAACTTCTAATACATGCTTTCAATAAGTACTTTCCTCGTGTATTTGGTAAAGTACAACCAGAAGCCTGAATGTCGCAGAGATAAAGCCTAATTAGTCATTAACTATCCGTTACTTAGTTTGTGATTATGGATTCCTTCCAGATCACTCTGGATTCATAATGTAGCATATGCTACAATATAGGTTTTATATTTGGCCATAGTTTGAGTACTTACGTACTAGGTACCATGGTGAATGGTTTAAATTCTTTGTTGATGTGCACTCGGCCAGTGTTTCTCATACGACTGGATTTTAAGAATCATGCAGGCGTGTTTATGAGAAGAACACGTATTACTTAACACGCCCCAGGTCTTGTAAATCTGGGTATTAGGATTTAAATCTTGAGTTTTCAAATCTGGCTCCATGATCATACGACCCAGAACTGGAACACTTTAAAAAAAACAACTGAAGCTCAGCTCCAGACCATATAAACCAGCGTATCTGCGAGGTGGGCCGCCATCTTTTCTTCAAGCTCCCCTGGTGATGGTGAAGGTGCGCTAAGGGTGAGAGTATCTGTCCAGTCTTCCTTCTTACTTGAAACTGAACGTAGAGAGAGGACTGGCTTAGTTCACTTGATCTTTACTCTGTGAGACAGACTCAGGTGGGATCATTCCCATTTTCACATGAGACATTAGAAATTTGGAGAGGAAGAAAAGTTTGGAGAGGTGCGGGATGCTAAGGTCAGGCCACTGGTTCTGTTATGTCTTCTAACAAATCACGTACATAGAACGACCATCTTTTTAGGGATGCACCTGATTTTTTATTTGATGGTCACAATCTATGTATGAAATGTTGGTTTTAGCATGAGATTAAATCGACTCACTCAGTCTGCCTTGGAGCCAAGTGTTTGGGTGTGAGCTGTTTTGAATCTGGCATCTGCTGGGAGCCAAGAGGAGTTCCTTTTGTTATGCCCAGTGGGAAAGAGAAGGAACTTGACCCTTAGGGTGTTTTACTGACCTGTAGCCTTTGTTGGATTTTGAGCAGATTGGGAGCAAAAAACAGTGAAATATTCTGCCATTTCTAGAGGTTTTTTGCTGTGAAATACTTTGATGTCTATTTTGTGAGCCTCGCCTTCTCAGTTGTGAGTTCTTTCTGAATGCGTCCCCAGACCCGCTCTTTTCACCTCTTATTTTCAAGACACTTTGTTGCAGATGCTTTTGTTGCAGAAGAGTGATTTGGTTGTTCTTTTTTGAAGAAAAATGATGTGAAGTAAATCTGCGTCAAACTATACATATCAGCACACTCACATTTAAAACAACAACAACAAAAAAAACCCTTCTTTTAATTCTAAGAGCTCCCTATAAGGGGAACGTGTGTCCAGCCCTCTGCATGAACCACAGATGTGGGAAAGCTGTCTAACATGATTCCAGAAGCTTCCCCTAGTTTTCAAGTACTGGAGCAAGCTGCTTGAAGGTCCCTGGTTCTGTGCGTTTGAATTCTTAATTTCATTCTTACAATAGCTTAGAGAATCATGCTCGTGTGTGCATTCGGGTCTCTGTTCAAGTTACTTCCTGCCGCATGTCAGGTAATGCTGCAAGTTTAGCGATGACAGTGTCCAAACCAGATTCACAAAAATTGCTGCTCTCGTGAAGCTTAAAGTCGAATGGGAAACTTGGGGCAGAGTGAACACATAAATCTTCAAGAATTTTGGAGGGTGAAATTTAGAAATAGAAAGCATAGAAGGAGGAAAACCTCTTTAACGTAGTTGAGTCGTGTAATTTTTAATGAGGTGGTTAGGGTAGAACTCACTGAAGTGAATTTTATTTTTTTGTTTTTATTATTTTTTTAATCTAAATTCAATTAGCCAGCATACACTACATCATCAGTTTCAGATGTCGAGTTTAGTGGTTCATCCGTTGCACAGAACACCCGGGACTTGTCACATCCCGTGCCCTCCCCAGTGCCCGTCACCCAGTTACCCCATCCCCTGCCCACTGCCCTCCAGCAGCCTCGGTTTGGTTGCTGTGATCCAGACCCCTCATTGGTCTCCCTCCCTGGTTCTTCCATTCAGTTTTCTCGCTGTTCCCCTCTGATCCTCTGCGCTATTTCTACTATTCCACATGAGTGTAATCCTATAGTAAGTGTCTTTTCTTGACTGACTGACTTTGCTCAGCGTAATGTCCTCCAGTTCTTCTAAACACATCGTTGCTGGAGCGAGAGGGTCGGCTGTGCAGACTCTGGGGGAGAGCCTCTCCGACAAAAGGCCCCTCCAGTGCCATGTCTCTGGGGTGTGGGAGAGTCCTGAATGTGGTGGGTTCCGTCCTGCTGGTGGTCACACACTCCCTGCAGAGTTACACCTGACAGTTGTGCGGTACCTGCCCGCAGTTTTCTCTGTAACAGGAGTTCACTGTCTCACCAATCAGGGTAACGATTTAGGAGCGTACAGTGTTGGACGGATTGGATTGTATCATTAGCACGTGAAGGAAAGGGGAGGGATCTGTTGGAACTTCCTCCCCAAGAACTCACTTCGGAACTCCAGATGGAGAAGGGTTCAGGGCCCTGGGGTTTTCCCCTTGTTGTTCCCACCCAGACGGGTAGATGGGGGCAAATCGTCGGTGTCTCAATCCGACCACGTAGATCATAGGTCCGGTTCTGCCACAGTTCCTTGTCGGACTTTGGGAAGAATACTTCATTCGGTCACGCTACTATTTCTGCTCTGGAAAATGAAGGCGATTATTTTCCTACCTGTTAAATTCCTCGGCAGTAAAGACCAGTTGGAAAAAGATATTAATACCTTACATTCCAAGGGCATGTGTGACTATGACTTTTTTTTTTTTTTTTTTTTTTTTTTTTCAAAATTTACCTCTAAAGAATACAGGATGTTGGCTGGAAAAGAGTGTTTGAATTAACCTTCCTCCATTCTTTTCAGGTGTTCATTGAGAGCCTACCATATGCAAAGCCCAGTGGTGAGCACTTTTATTTCCTTTCCTGGAGTGAGACCTGTATATCGCAGGTCTTTTGAGCTGCTACTCAAAAGCTCCATCAGTGACGGAAGAAAAAAAGAACCTAGCAAAAATAGCATTACAGTTTTTCACATGTTAAATGGTTGCCGAAAGAAAAAATTAAACATGGTGCTGTATATTGAAAAAGACTGAAGTTTGCCTGTGTAAGTGGGTGTTGGAAGCGTTGCAGGTTGTGAATTACCATGGAGCAGTAGAAGACGGCTTCCCAGGACTGAGCGGCGACTTGGGACACCTGATGTTGGGCAGGGGGTGGCTCGTGATGCACACAGTGAGCCGAGGGAGATGGCGAATGCTCGAGGTGTGTGCCTGCGTGTTTTGTACGTACCTGCACAGCTCAGCTCAGCTGGATGCAGTTTTTTTTTTTTTTCTTTTTTAATTCACAGAGTATTTCTGGCATATCTCGTTGTACACAAGCAAATGCAAAATCTGCATTGTGCTGACATTGTTCCTGTGGTCGATGGCATTGGAACAAACTCAGGTTTTCAGAATCAGCTTGAGAGCAGAACTGTCTGTACAGAGACGCGTGATTCAGGCTGGTAACATCAGGGAACTATGGCCGGAAGAGGATGAGTGGAGTGTCATTTGCAAAGGAGGAGTTGGGAGGTCGGCAGTGGTGGTTTCAAGAAGAGCTTTGTGTCCCCTGTCACCAGGCCCCATATTGCGCTGTCATCATGTATCTTTTACCGGTCCTCTCTTCTAGTGTTTTAACATTCTCGTAGAGAGCCAAGTCATTAGAGATAAAATATCTGTTGTGTACAGTCGTACAGATTACGTTTTGTCACCACACTGGAAGAGTAGCAGCGGGACACGTCATCGTAGTGAGCATTCGAAAATACCCTCATGGTCTCTCATCTCAGAGTGGAATGTTGGCCTTCTTCAGCCGGGGAGACGGGCTGGGGTTTGCTTGGAATGAAGGGGCAGGAGAGAGAGCTAATCCAGCTTTGTGTTCTCCCTTCATCTTTGTATTGGGGCAGAGAGACGTGTCTTCTGTCATTCACTCACATTACGGAGCACAAGCGGGAGCAGGATAGGGGACTGAGCGAGCCCATCTGCCCCATCGCCGACCTTTCTCCCGTCCAGATTCTGTTCTCCCCCAGATTTGCAGATGGCACCACTTCTTGGCCAGTGTTTCCAGTCATCTTGTTACGAGGGGTTCTTTTGCCCCCCCCCCCCCAGCTTTAAAGCAGCAAGAGAAAAATTGGTCACGGCTGAGTGCACGCCCACTGGCTAGAGCACCAGTTCCCGAGGACCAGACTTGGCGCTGGCCCAGCCTTCTGTATTTGTGTTGGGATGGTCTGTCCGCCTGACAGCAGAAAGACGGGCTGATCTGAGCCTGTGCTTTTAGATACTGGAAGGCTTGTTCAGTGCTGGCTGGAAAAACAGCGAGTCCTAACAAATCTCAAACATTAAAAAGATAAATAAATCAATCAGGACTCTTGTAGGTTTTGTCTCAGATTGGTGACTCCTACGAGTGGTGACCCCGAGTGCAGGAATCCTTTCTGTCACTTCTGCATTTGACCTCTCCGTGAAGAGAAGTGACCTTCTGACCAAACGGGGGTTAGGGCTAGACGTTGATGGTGGAAATCTGGGTAGTAAGGAGCACCTGCCTCTCTGCGGAGAACGGATTCAAGTCTCCGGAGGCAAGTGGTGTAGATGTCCTGTCATTTTTGAGGCAATGGGTTTGGCTTACTGAAGACCATGTAAGTCCATTTGGTGACCTTTCATGTGGGTGCTCGACAGTATTTCAGAATAAGTGATGTAACAAGCACTCTCTTACAGAAGGCCAGCATGAATTCACTAATTCCTTTTTTTTTTTTTCTTTAAAGATCTAATTAATTTATTTGAAAGCCAGAGATCACAAGTAGCAGAGAGGCAGGTTGCGGTGCGGGGCAGGGGTGGGGGGGGGGGACAAGGCTCCCTGCTGAGCAGAGAGCCCGATGTGGGCCTTGATCCCAGGACCCTGAGACCATGACCTGAGCTGAAGGCAGATGCTTTAACCCACTGAACCACCCAGGCTTCACCCTTTTTTTTTTTTTAAGCAGAACTGCTGGGATACTAACTCAGAGGCAAGTCCTAGACTCAGTTTAATGGACTTTAGCAAGATTTTTAGCTGTGTCTCTCATGGTGCTCTTAGGACTAAGTAGAAAAACATCAGGTGCATTATGATCATCAAATGTCACAATTAATTTTATAATTGTAAGATCACTGGTCAAGAAAACCTATTTCATTCCGGTTCTGGCTTTCTAGGATCATTGCAGAAACCACCGTCCTTGGCTGTCTTACTCAGATTTTGTCCTTGTTGGAATGAAGACATGGTTTTACATGATGCAGTAATGGGAAGGATCATGAATTTGGAGAGTGGGAGAAACAATCCATACGTAGATTTTTTATCATATGGGCAGTGGCCAAAATAAGATTGATGAGGGCTGAAAGTGAACTTGGGTTCAAAAACCTGTGAAAATATTGAATTGAGAGACATGAGACTTGGGATTTTTAGCTGACACATTCAGTGAATGCAGGGTGCATTGGCCTGGCAATGGAACTAAGGGTGTTTTTGAGTTCCTTAATAAAAATCTGAAGTGAGTATGTGACTACTTTGTGTGTGTTTAGGGAGGAGGCGATGGAAAAATTGAAGGTAGTGTTTGCCCAGAGTCACAGATCTTGTTAATGTCCACATTCTACTGTTTCAGCTTATTTGTAAATCAGTCTTCATCTTTAAGTTCAGAAGATCCAAATAGCTGTGAATCAGTGGATTTAAAAGCTACTTTAAGAGAGTAGCAGAGAGTAAAGCTGTACTCAAAGAAGGATTTTCTGATAATGGCTTAAAGACATTTAACTTGTCTCGTGTTAAAGTTTTTTTAAAAGGTTTTTTTTTTTTTTTATCCCTCAGAGAGAGAGGTTGTGTCTGTGAGCAGGGGGAGGGGCAGGGGGAGAGAGAGAACGAACATCTCCAGCAGATTCTCCCTGAGCTTGGAGCCGCACACAGGGCCTGATCTCACAACCCAGACGTCACGACTGGAGCTCAAACCAGGAGTCTGAGGCTTAACCAACTGGGCCACCCGCGCACCTCCCCACCTTTATTTTAATCAGTGGTTGTAAGAAAACGTCTCTGGAGAATGTGTGGAAAATCTTGGTAGTTCTGTGGAAGTTTGAGGAAACAGAACAGCTTTAAAGGAGTAAGGCATGAAGTTTGCATATTTTTCCATATTATGAATTTTAAAATTCAGTTCCATATGTATTTTTTGCTCACTATGTGTGTAATACCCCATAGCCACAGAGACCAGATCCTATAAATGGCATATTTCCTATTCAATAAAATGTAAGATCTAATTCAGAAGGGGTTTGAAAAAGTTTCAGGGTGCAGGAGGTATGATCAGCAAGGCTGGTCCGGAAGGGTTTCTGCCTGCCTCGTGCTTCTCAGTGGAAATAGCAAAGAGAAACGAGACTGAAAGTCGTGTGTGAGGTTTCGGCAGACTTCGACGCACAATCTTCTAAAGTTGATTTTTGGAAACTGCTCCTCATTACCCACCGAGAACATTTTATTCTGCTTTGAGCATCCGTTCTTCATAGTCCTGAAATTCATGTGGGACTTGGAGATCATCATTCTGATTCCTTATTTTCATCATAGAACACTGGGACTGAACACTTACGTACTTTATAAAGTGTTTGGGGTTAATTTAGTTCACTAAACTTTTATACTCATTACAGCCTTTCCGTGGGTATGTAATTCTCTGGGGGGTAAGAGTCATAGTTTATCTCCTTTCTGCTGGGCCTTGGCACACTGCCTGGCACACAGTAGGCACCTAATAAATACTAATGAATGAGTGCCATAAGTAGTCTGGGTATTAAGACTGGAATCCTCCTTGTGCACAGTCGTAAATTGAGCCTTTGACTGGTTGTGTGGCCTGGCATACTGGAGCAGGCACAGACCTCAGGAAGGAACACCAGCTCGTTCCTTTCACAGAGACGGAGTTAAGATCTGCTAGAAAGGTGCTTTCTGGCATCTAATAGGCCTGGAAATGGGCACATTGTCTCTTGCTCGGGATCTGCTGCTCCCTCCCCTGGCATCAGGATGGTTTGGAGCCGGCCGTGTAGGGGGACTTGAATCAGGGTGTTCAGAGTCTGTGTTCGTTCTTCTAGCCTCAGGATCTAGAGCACATCTCTCCCATAATTCCATCTCTTAGTCACAGGTGAGCGCAAAGCCACGTTCTTGAGGTATCATTGGCTGAGGAGGGTATGGACAGTGTTTCAGGTGCAGACACTGCGCTGTCCAGCACAGACACCATTTAAGGAACAATCCTGCAGCCGGCCTGCTTGCCCTAAATGCTCTGGGCATGACAGGCAGAATAGACCCCTGGCTCACTGGTGTGTGTTTTCTGTTTTGGACTGCTTTTCACTGAGTTATTTCATGAAGTACTGTTTGATATTAATAATGTTTGGTGTCTCCTGTACCCAGCTTAACTAAAGTTACGTAGTTTTTTGTTTGCGACTGATAAGGTCAGTTTCACATGAAAACAGGGACTTGTTCTATGGTGTATGGTGTTGAAATGGGTACCAAACTGGTTTTTCTATTAGATGACATTTACGTTTGGATGTTTTCAACCGTGAGTATCAGAAAACCTGATTCAAACTTGCTCAGCAATAAGAAAATGTACTGGCTTATGTAGCAGGAAGTGCAGCTGTGGGGAGGGCCTCAGGGCTGCTTGATAGGGCAGGTGGATGGAGTGTCTGTTCACGGATGCGCGGCTTTGTCTGTCTCACCTGCTAGCACGCACAGTGTCTGCGTTGTCCATAAGCTGCTCGCGAATGGCGAACAGGAGCAGTCAGCGTCAAGGGCTTGGCTCACTGCTGTTGGCAGAAGGGTCCAAGAGACTCCGAGAGCAAGCCGACTTCTGCCCAAGGGAAGAAGAGTCTTCCCCTCTGTTCTTTGGACCATGTAGGGCAGAAATGTAAGAACCTTCGCCTTCCATTGACACGTCCCGAAGGGCATAGGCCTGTGCAACTTTGCTGGCAAGGAGTGGGAGACCTTCCATGGGCTTCACCAGGCCTGGACCTGGTGTCTGTCCCTTAAGCAAGCAGTGTGGTCCCTGTCCAGTGGGCAAGGGTGGCGGACTGCTGGGGCGTCAGCCTCAGTCCAACTTTGAGTGACTCTTCTAATACTGTAGGCCAAAGGTCACGGCTGGCTGACGTTTCCCGTCAACGGCAGTCCTGGCTGTCTCTGTTACAGGTGTCACCCCCGACCCAGAGGTGTGGCAAAATGCATTCGTGATCAGTCGCTCTTTTCCAGCCAGTGTTGGTTTACTTCCTCTTCAGTACGCCAGAGGCGCTGGTGGAGGAAGCCGTCCGAGCCGAGGGATGTCGGACTTGGCGGAACTCAAAGTTGGGTTTGTGGAGGGGACAGAACCTCTCTGGTGTCCCTCTGCCGCTGGTTTGGCGGCTTTTCTTCCATGCTCTTGTGTAAGTGGCTGCGACCTGGTGTGGCATCACTTAGCGTTCGTACGAAATCATTTCAAGTGAAAACGTGTCATCAAAGTGCTGAGCTCATCAAGATTCATCCCTCATCCTTCCAGGAGCTTCTGAGGTGGGGGTGGGGAGAGCAGGAGAGGAAGGGGTGAAGGCAGAGAGGGAGTGGTGGGGCGCGTGTGTGTGGAGGGTCCCGAGCGCTCTCAGGGCTCAGCCGGCTGCAGTCCGAGGCAGAGTGATGTGACGATTTACACCGAGCGCTCAGAGTCTGCGGTTAACGACTTCCCGGGGAGCTGCGCGGTGAGTGCGAGCTGCTGGTGTGCTTGGTCGCGTCCGCATGTCCTAGTGGCACACCTGATGGCTCAGATTCTTGTTTCACAACCGGTGGCCTTGGCTGCCGTTGTATTAGAAAGAAAGTGCTGTTAAAAAGCACAAAGGTCGTGTTAGAATACACAGAAGTTATAACAGAGCGACGCCCCACACTTCTTGCCCCTTTGTGTTCCTAGACGTAACTACTAGGTTCACCTACTTGGGATTTAAGAGGGAGGGAGCAGGCAGCATGTTTTGTGACGCACTTACTTACGGAGGTTAACAATGTCCTGGTCTTGACGGGCCTGAGAGGCAGGCTGGGCGCTGGAAGAGCGGACCTGGTTCTGTTCTTTGTTTCCTCCGTTCGTCTCCCATCCCCGGCATTTACTGGCTGTTGTGACCACGTAAGTCATGTACTTTTCTGTTCCTGTTTTATCCTTTATAAAACGGTGATGATTATTCTCTGCCCACTAAACGTCCCGTCCATGGGGCTCAGGAAAGGGATTGTGTGTGATAACTGAGTTTGAACCATAAGGAAGAGTAAACAACTGTACACACTGTTAAATACGAATGTGGGATTAATTCTCGGGGCCTTCATTTTCCTGAATAATTTCCAGTTGCCTTCCATTCGCTTGTTCATTGATTATTCAGAAATGCATTGGGGATCTTTGCTGATCCAAACTCCCTTCCAGATACTGGGGATCTAACAGTGAACACACCAGCTTAAAATCTCAGCCCTTGTAGAATTTGGGTTCTTGTAGGGGAAGAGAGACAGCGCGGAACTGAACAGTAAATACAAATCGTGGTGGGAGCCGTTGTGAGCCACGGGGAAGAACGAAGCAGGGAAAGGGACTAGTGAGTGCAGAGGGGTGTGTCTGGGGGGCGTTTGCTGCTGTTGATAATCATGTGTTCAGAAAAGACGTCAGCAGTCAGGAGACGTAGGACCGTGGTGTTAGCATTTGAGATCTGGACAGGCACGAGGTGAGAGCCCATGAGAGTATCCGAGAGTAGGGTGCCCTGGGCCGAGGGGACAGCAAGGCAGAGGCTCTGAGGCAAAAGTCAGCTCTAACGGGGAGACCAGCATGGCTAGGGGTCAGTGAGAAAGTAGCAGAAATCAGAGAGCAAAGACATTAAAGGCCAGACCCAGTGTAGGGCATCGTAGGCTGCCATAAAGATGGGCTGGGAAAGCGGGGGACGCTTTATTTACATTCAAGGGGGTCACCCTGGCCACTGCGTTGAGCGTGGGGACCTGGGTGGAAGCTGGGAGTCGGGTTCGGCCGTGAACGGGGTGAGCGTCCAAGTGAGGACGATGCGACCTTAGATGGGTGGTGGCAGCGGCAGTGAGACGCGAGGGGCTTCTGCTTGGCAGGATTTGCTGATGGGTTAGACACGGGACGTGAGAGCCTCTGAACATGAAGAGGTGCGTCCCTCAGCAGACAAATCAAGGAGTTCGTGTGTCCTTCACTGGCCTGCTGGAGTAGAGCCACCAACAAGTAGTACCCCACTTCTGTTGAGTACATACAACACAGCAGATACTGTTCTAAATGCTTAAAATACCATTTCAGTTGATTCTCATGAGATCTTAGGAGGTTCTCCTGTTTCATAGACGAGGAGACGGAGGCACAGATTACGCAGCTGAGCGGACTTCTCCAGGGAGCTCACTCAGCTGCCGGACTGTTGTAGAGGCTGTTTTCCTTCCGGAGCGTTCACTGAGCATCTCTCATGGGTGGCCTGGTCGGTATTTCTGCAGCGCCTCGTTCCTAACACCGGACACACTGTACAACTCCTGCCTTTATATCCGGGTTCACACGGTGCTCTCAGCCCCCGAGGGGAAGGAACTGTCCTCCATCAGACTTCGGACCGCTGACGTCTGGTGCATAGTAGTGATTAATAGATTTTTTAAGAAAATGATTGCAAGCATTATGCCAGGGCCAGTGTGGAAAGATCAGACAGGCGCGACCGTGTCCGTGGAGGAGTTTACTCTGTGTTGTGGCAGATCAGCTTCTTGGCACAGAGGTTACTGCCGGGAGGGCTGTTGTGCCACACACAATGTTGTCTGAGTTCAGGGGAAGGACCTGCCCAAGGAGGGAACCTGTGGGAGGCCTGCCGGAGCCGGGCGGGACTGGGGTCCTCGAGGCCGAGCTGCCCTGACGAAGGAGGAGACACAGGGGGCCGTTGGGCAGTGCGTCCGCTGTACAGGCTCACACAGGACAAGGACTGATGGATCCTAAAACCGATTCCCACGTGTGATCTGCAGCATCTAGTAAAGTTTTAAATTTTACTCAGTGTAATTTTCACATATTTCACGTGCGTATTCCAAAGTGCCTAGAAAATCGGTTTTATGCGTTGAGCATACAAGGCAACTCTAAGTGAGAGTATTTGACATTTTTTGCCCGTCCTTGGAAAATCTGACACTTGGCTATGCATATATGATTTTATTTGTTTTTTAAAAAGATTTTATTTATTTATTTATTTGACAGAGATCACAAGTAGGCAGAGAGGCAGGCAGAGAGAGAGGAAGCAGGCTCCCCACTGAGCAGAGAGCCTGATGTGGGGCTCGATCCCAGGAACCTGAGATCATGACCTGAGCCCAAGGCAGAGGCTTTAACCCACTGAGCCACCCAGGCACCCTCACATATTGTTTTTAGTCCTGCCCTCTGTCCGGCTTCATCACCGCAGCATTTAAAGTGGAGAGGAGGGCGGTGCACGTGGTGGTGTGCAGCGCAGCGGCTGAAGAGGCCAGGCCCACCATTTCCCCGTCGTAGTTCTGTGGAGGCCACAGGCCCCCGTTTCCAGAACCGCTCACTGCAGGCTTTTGAGCCCTCAGCTCCTGTGAAGTCCAACTCCACGTCTAACGTTCGCTTCTCTACCGCATGCCAGAAAGCAGAGTACGGGGTACATTTTTCTTGAAAAAGACAACTGGACAAAGTTTCACAGAAGCTCACAAGTTGCTGTTGGCACATTTTTTTTTCCTTCCATGGCGACACTTAGAATTCATCCCGCATCGCCTGCAAGAGAGCGGAGGCGGGGGAGAAGCCCGGGTTTGCCGGCTCTGTGCGTTCCCCGCACAAAGATGGTGCCGGGGAGGGCCGGGCAGGCTCCCCGGCCTCGTCTGAACAAAGCAGTGGAAGTGGGAGGCGAGACAGCAGCTGGAGGTTTTCAAACACGGGCTCGCAGGCTGCACTGCCTTGGCTGTGGAGGAGGAGCTGCTTCCTGTCGTCCCCGTCTTGTCACTGGCAGGACCCGCACTGTGCTGCCGCGCGCACCAGCTGCTGCTGCTGCTGCTGGTTTCCCTCCGCAGGCAGATGGCGCGGGAGCCCGGGTGGCCCCCACCCGCCGGATCTGAGAAGTGGGCTTGTGCGTCCTCTACACTGTGAGCGCAGCCGCCAGCCCTTGTCGCTCCCTGTATGCCATGACAGAGCCGGGAAGGGAACGGAGGGGACCCAGAGGGGATAGTAGCAGCGCGCGTCCTGGCGTCTCGTGGCATCTTGTAGGGACGCCCCCTCCTCGGAACCTCCCCTCCACTGGGGCGGCCGCTTTGTCTCTGAGGTTTTGCTCCAAAAGGGGCTGGAGGTGAAGGGATCGGACTTTGGGCCTTTGCTTCTGTACAGATCTGAGCTTTCGCTCCACTCTGAACCCCGGAGAACACTTGGACACCCTGGTCCGCCTCCCTGTGTGCAGCCGAGGACCGCTGGGCACAGGCCACAGCACCACCTTTCCACGGGGCTCGGGATTGACCTTCCGTGGCCCTCTCGACGCCTGTTACTTCAAATGCTTCCCTTAGAGGCCTCGGGGATGGGAAGAAGTAAAAATGCCTTAACGCCTGGAGAGGATGCTTGCTGGAAACTACTTGGGTTTTGTTTACATTTTATTATTTTTATTGTCACAGAATTAAGATAACCTCCAGCAAGGGAGATTTCCCTTTCTTTTTCTCACACTAGTAGGTAACCTTTCTTAACTGTAAATAGTAACTCTTTCTAAGAAGTGACATTTTCTTTGTAGCCAGAAAAACCTAGAAAAAGTAAACTCGTCCCTTATGTTATAATAACATTCTCTACTCTTTCATTTGACATGTTTAATTATAGCTTTTTCTTCAGAGGTATGTGTGCACACATTTCTGTGGGATCCTACAAACTTACATGATACTAGCGGAGATTGAGTTTTTAAAGATTTTATTTATGTATTTGGCAGAGACACAGCAAGGGAGGGCACACAAGCAGGGGGAGTGGCGGAGGGAGAAGCCGGCTCTCCGGTGAGCGCGGAGCCCGACAGTGCCACCCGATGTCAGGACCCAGGATCATGACCTGAGCCGAAGGCAGATGCTAAACCACGGAGCCACCCAGGCGCCCTTACCCAAGATTTACTGAGCACTTACTGTGTGACAGTCCCTGTAATAAATGCTTGACCCCACAGTATACATTTCAGGTTCCACGTCCATTGTGCAAAGTAAGGATGAACTTACCCTTATTTCAGACACTGCTGGGGTAAGGCTTGAGTGATTCTCCCGAGCTCACGAGTCCAGGCAGGTGAAGGGGGGATCTGAATCCCGGCTGTCCCTGAAGCTTTATCTTGCGTCCACCCTTTCTTGAAAATGTCTGAATATTTCCAAGTCTCTTGGTACACGTTGCCTAAGATTTTCTATCAATTTTTGCTTCCCGCATTCGTAAGGGCACTGACTGCATTTTGGCCGCCCTTAGGTATCCTCGGACGGATCTTCTCACGGATGGTCAGAGTGGACCACTGTTACCGCAGCCCGCCTGTGGCTCGTGGAGAGAGCGGGCGTTTTCCACGTGTTAGTGGTCACTCCTGTCTCATCCGTACGTTGTTCGTGTCCTGCGCCTCTGCTTTTACTGGCCACGTCATTTATGTACAAACCCATCAGATGTTAAATAAATTCACCCTTTCTCATCCGTTTAAAACACATTTCCTTTAGTTGTTTGTGAAGAAAAATACTTACTTGAATGTCTTAACTGTATACATATCCTATATTTTCTGTTTCCTCTCCCACAAATCAGTGATTTAGCTTGAGTTTCCTTTATTTTATGGTTTTGCTACTTGTAGCCAACTCTAATTCACATTATTTTAATATATTAAATTAAATAATTAATATTTAAATAATTTATTTAGATCAAATTAATTAATTTAAATTTGAATGCAATTCAAATTTATTTAATTTATATTTCATATTTATACATTTATATATATGATATATTTATATATTTATGACATATAAAGTGTTTTATATATTTTAAAAATATAAAAATTTATAATTTCATTAAATTAAATTAAAAATTTAAGTAATTTAAATAATTAAATTAAATAACATTATTTTACTATATAATGTGAGATGAGGTTCTGATTTTGTTATTGTATGGACAGGCAATTCTGTTTTGTCTTGCCAATCCGTTTTATGTGGTCATGCATATATATCCCACTCCTGTGTCATGTGCTTATTATGTATTTCCTCCTTTTACAAATTAACATCTGCGTGAGCTGTCTTCTCTTGTATGTGATCTGTGAATTTTTAGGCCTGCAGTACATTTCAGGTGTTGTAAATCTACAAAATGGTCAGGGAGTTTTTTATTGAAAGGCGGCAGCTCTCTGCATTAGAAGGCTCCTACCCAAAACCTCAGTGTGGCCTTGACCTTGTTTTGTGACTCCACCTCATCTCTTACTGAAATCTCATCAGAAAACTAAAGAAAGGGGCGCCTGGGTGGCTCAGTGGGTTAAAGCCGCTGCCTTCGGCTCAGGTCATGATCCCAGGGTCCTGGGACCGAGCCCCATATCGGGCTCCCTGCTCAGCGGGGAACCTGCTTCCCTCTGTCTCTGTCTCTCTGCCTACATGTGATCTCTGTCTGTCAAATAAATAAATAAAATCTTAAAGAAAAAAAAAAAAAAACTAAAGAAAATAATATGTGATTTTCCAGAATTTGAAGTTCTGAGATTTTAAAAAGTGTGACTTCGTGGATGATAGCACGGTCCTCTCACTAAAATTTCTGCATTTCTTTGAATTTGTGAAATCTACACATACATGACTTAAGGTACTTAGGATGCTGTCCCTGGTTTTCAGGTTCCATATTTAGCTATTTTAATTCATACCACGTATGACAGTGAATGTGTGGAGGTTTTTCTCATACCGACCAACTACCCAGCTCTCCAGATACCGACTGGGAGTCCTGTATCTCTGTCCCCTTCTGGCACTAACTACCCCGGCAGAAGGGGAGGGTCAGCTCCGCGACACCTCCCCAACTTGAGACCCTAGTGACAAGGCCCAGGTTGTCGCCTGCGCTTCTGATGGACGAGCTGTGCATTTGGTGGCTCCTATGGCGCCCTCCCTCCTCAGGTTTAATAATTTGCTGGGTTGGGACTCCTGAAACCCAGGAAAGCACTGTCTTTACTACCCTTACCGATCTGTTCCGAAGGAGACACCGCGGGAGTCGCCGACTGGAAGAAGCGCCTGGGGTAGACGTGGAGGGTCGGAGCTGCGGTCCCCTCTCTGGCCCGGTCCCCCGCCCCCGCCCCGCCCCGCACCCAGAAGCGTTCCCCCACCCAGAGTTTCCTGAGCCCTGTCGCGTGGGGGTTTTCACGAGTTTCGTTTCCCAGCACACTTGATGAGGTCATCGGCCACTGGCGGTGGGGCGACTCCAGGGTGTGTCTGTTCCCCGGCCCTGGGGCTCAGGGATACCTGACGGAAAGTTCCAGTCCCCTCATCATGCCTTGGTCTCTCTGCAACCAGCTCCCATCCTGAAGGTCTCGGGGGGCTCCAAGTTTGTCTCAGAACAGAGGACACTACTGTCCCTCAGGAAATTGCAGCGGGTCTGGGAGCCCTGTGTCAGGAACTGAAGACCAGGACCGAGTATATATATTTACCACAGTTCTATATAGAGTTTTGAGTTTGCGGCAAATAAATCACCAGGTCTATAGGCCCATATAGACATGGTTTTTTTTCTCTACTTCTTTCAAGATACCGGAGGGCTTCACTAGAAAAAAACAAAACAACATAAAAATGTTCATGTGTAGGTGAAGTTTGCAGGGGAAGTGTGGTGCCTGTTTCACGTTCGCATCAAAAAGGGGTAGTTAGCTTGCAGCGTTGAGACTGGAAATGACACGGGTTAAAACCCAGGTGGGCGAGGTTCTCCTTCCAGATTGCTGCAAGCCTGAATGATGATTTAGGTAATCCCAAAATGTTACTTTGATTTTCCTTATGGAAGGCACTGAGTCTGACGTTCCCTCCATGGTTTTACGCTCACGTTAAGTGCCGCTGCCCAGGACAGAGGTCTTCTGTAATAGAAATCGTGCCCCTTCTACTACTGGAGTCCTCTTTTACAATCTGAAAAGTGTTTGGAGGTACATTTCTTTATTCGA
The DNA here is from genome assembly GCF_030435805.1 of Mustela lutreola. Taxonomy (NCBI): domain Eukaryota; kingdom Metazoa; phylum Chordata; class Mammalia; order Carnivora; family Mustelidae; genus Mustela; species Mustela lutreola. The sequence continues at coordinate 46,369,565 of NC_081306.1, forward strand.
GCCTCATAATAACCTCATGAAGTTGCGGGCCCGGGGTACTATTACTTCTACGTGACGTGTGAGTAAAATGAGACTGCTAATTAAAATACTCTCCGGAGAGTCTCATGACTTCTGAGTGGTGGCGCTGGCCTCTAGCTCGGCTCTTTGGACCCCTAAACTGGTGGTGGTTTGACGTGGTAAATTCCAGGCACTTCTTTTTCTTTTTTAATTTTTTAATTTTTAGAGGTTTGCATGTCTACCTTGCCCATCTCTAAAATATTAAAGAATCTATTATTTTAGGCACACGCCCAGAGTGACATATGCCAAAATATTTTTTTTTTAAACTGTGAAGCGCTATTCACACATAAGGCTTTATCTCTGTTATTCTTTGGGGACCAACAGTTAAATACCTGTCTTTTCTACTCAGCGTTATATGGTGGTAGTTAACAAAATTGTCTTATATGTGAATCTTATTTTTTTTTTTAAAGTATGTCTCAGCTGTCGTGAAGGACATTTTTAACTAAAATAGGCAAAACAGTCTTCATTTTATCTTGTTCCGTTGAAAGTAAATGGTACTTGTGGCAGAGTTGTCAAATCTGTCTTCTACCCTCAGACTGCTAATCGTGGTTTTTTTCCCATAATCTTAAGGAACAGGGTAAAAAATTGCTTCTTGATTTATAGTGAGTGTTTTGGAAGTTTCATACTCGGGTGGATTCAGAATAGCACCACATTGTGGCCGCACGAAGGCTGTCAGCGAACGTTCCAGCTTTCTCCTCCTGTCGCTGGACACACGGCCTTCTGTGACCACGTTTGACCTTGACGGGCCATAGGACTCGAATTTGCTGAAGAAAGGTGAACTTGACTTCCCAGTGTGTACTTTTCTGCATTCTCTGGTCCTCTGTGAGCATGAGCCGTGTTCGGGACAGCGGCCGCTCCATCGGCCAGGGTTCCTGAATGCCCCGCTGCAGACCACCTTTGTGGATTCATCGTAGACCTGTCACGTGAGTGAGAAATAAACCTTCGCTGTTTTCAGCCCCCGTGATTTCACATGACCTGAGTTGTCCTGAGGTAGGGTCGTAAGAACATGTTTCTTACGCATCATGCAAGTCTTTTGGTTGTTTCCATCTAAAGGTCTTAAATTATGCCCCAACTGAGTACTCCTCAGTATCAGCAAGAGGGATCTCTGCATTTCCACGGCGCTCACAGGACAGGGTTCGGGAATTGGGAGGAAAAGCGGGTGATGAGCTCTTAGCACGTCGAAGCCACTGTCGGACAGCTGACCGAGACCTGCTGTGCTTACTGGAGTGATTTTGACACATACTTGATTGGGTCGTTATCTAGAAAGGTCTTCAGATTATTAGTAACTTACTGGAGGTTTGCCCTTAAAACAGGAGCAGAAGCCCCTTCACTGTGTTGATTTGAAATTAGGAAAAGGCAAGATTTCTCCCAAGGGCCCTATTACCAACTGTGACTAAATAAAGCAGGCCGGGGGCCGCTGAGGACGGAGAAGGTCCCTGAGTCCCTCATGCTGGCTGAGGAGAGAGTCGAGAACCGCATCTCAGTGAGTGCTTCTTGCTGGGGTTGACCCACGGCTCTGACGTGCCAGAGGGGCTGGATCCGGACGGAGCCCAGCAGCGCGCCGGGTCTCCACTGTCTTCTCGTTTCGTTGTGCCTCCCCCTTCCCTTCGCCACTGTGTCCTCGCCACCTGACTTCCTTGCTGGCCTTCCCTCCAGGTCAGCCCATCAGTTGTCCCAAACCCGGTGTGGCAGTCGCTTCCTTGGAACTTGGAAACCATCTCCCCGTGAAGGCGATATCATGTCCCAAATTAGAAAACGTGACTCCTTTACCAATTGTATCATGAATCTACCTTCAACATGACTTGAGAGTCGCTAGCTCCACGGAGGCCTTAGCTGCTTTGAGGAGATACAGGGGAGAGAGAGGTGGGCGGCCTGAACGGTCAGTGCTGGTGACCCGCGCGGACCAGCACCGCTTGGCTTGGTTTTTTTTTTCTTCTTACCGTCTCCTTCCTTCCTCCCGCCCTTCCAGAGAGCGAGCGAGCGAGCGAGCACATGGGGAGAGGGGCAGAGGAGAGGGAGAGAGACGTTGCAGCCGACTCTGCGCTTGGTGCAGAGCCCGACGCAGGGCTTGGACCCGGGACCTTGAGATCACGGCCTGAGCCCCAACCGAGTCGGCCCCTTCCCTGCCTGCACGCGCGCGAGTCCCACCGTCGTTCCGTGCTTGGGTTCCCCGCACCCTGCGGACGACCGCGCTCGTTCCCCCGAGCCGGCTGTGGGCTCAGCCTGAGCGTGGCCTGGCGGCCTCAGTCGCTGCTGGAAGCTGGGGCCTCTGTCGTGCTGCTGGGCCAGAGGCAGAGGAGTTGCCCCGTGGCTTTCTCCTTCTCTGCGGGGCATCATCTGTCCCGTGAGCCTCTCACGCAGCCTCGGGGGGTGTGAGGTTCGCGGGCTCGCGGAGTCCCCTCGCTGTGAGCGGGGGCCCGGGCCGGCTTGCGCGGGCGTGCTGTTGGCGGCGGCCACCCGCTCCCGAGCCGCGCTGTCCTCTCTGCGTCCCCTTCGTCTCCTCCACCCTGTGCTCTGCACGGTGTCCCTGGTGCCGAGTCCTGACAGGTGCCGGCGGGGGCGTCCTGTGGCGGAGCGGGGTCAGGGTGCCTGCCTAGTGAGGAGGCACCATTCGGCAACCTGCCCGGGTGCTTCGGGCGGCGGGAGAGGAGTCTGTTCGAATGGGCGGACCCGCAGGACGGGGCCAAGGGTGCCTGGGCTTTACCCGTCTGCCCTGGCCCGGGCCCGGGCCCGGCCCGCATCTGGGGCTTTCTCTGTGTGCCCGCGCTTCATGCTGTTAGCTCTCTGGAAGAGGCCTCTTTATAAAAAGAGCAGATTCCTATGGAACTCACACGTGATTTTAAAGTCCACTTTCTACGCGACGCCTGGGTGGCTCCGTGGGTTAAGCCCGCGTTGTGAGGTGGTCTGCAGTCCGCCTTCTCCGTACTCTTGTCTTCATTCTCTTCCCTGCTCTACCTGCTCCTGCCTTCTCCCCCTCCTTTTCCACTTCTCTCGCTCCTTCCCTTAGCCTCGTACCCACACCCCTTTCCTTGCGGAGACCCCGTGTTACATGAGGAGGCGGGGGCGGCACGCCGGCCAGGGACCCCGCGGAGGTCGTCCCGTCGTCCTCGTTACGGGGATTGTTCGGGGAGCGTGTGAGAGGGCTCCAACTTTGTCTTTGAAATCAGGGAGATCCGATGAAGCTTCATATTTGAAGGCACATCCAGCTGACGCTGAGAAGACATCTCGCCCGTGAACTCCAGTGTAAGAGCAAGTGTGTGATCTGGTCGGTGCGTGGTGCTGGCTTTGCAGATCAGGGAGCTGAGTGGTATTTATAATGGAAGGTGCTTCTTGCTAGGGCTGGAGAAGATAAAACAGAAGTTTGGGTTACAGAGAAATACGGGCTCTGAGTAGGCCAGCGTGTGTGTGCGTGTGTGTGTGTGTTGCAGACGTGGAAGGATCAGAGGAGGAGGAGGAATCGTCTGTGCACAAAGTCTCCTTACAGGGGTTTTCTGTAGGAGCTAGCGCAGGAGTGAAAACGTACGTTCTTGGAAGAACCCCGTCCCCCTCCAGTTCAGGGCGGCAGGGAGTGGGAATATGCAGGCGAAAAATCTCTATTACTTAGAAATTAAACCTGCCCAGCTCCGAAGTAATTCAGATCTTTTCATTCATCGTCGTCTCTCCGGTGCTTGTCGTACGGGGGCCCGGCACTCGACAGGGCTTTGTTCAGTGAATCAAGACCTCAACCTTGATTCCCTCCTCGAAAGATGTGCTTTTCCTCCCGGGTTCTCTGTGACCTTTCCAAGTTCTCCTTCACGTGCTGCCTCCAGCGTGAGTCCTCACCTCTCCCGTGGGCGCACGCACGGATGCGCACACCTCTCCGGGACACGCGGCTGTGGGCGAGACAGCAGTTCCCGCTGTCTGGTCAAGGAGCTCTTCTTTTCCTGGCGTTGGCGTGACACGTTTCCGAGGACTTCGCCCAGCAGACTCGGTGTGGCCCGGGGACGGCCGCGGGCTGGCCCTGCGTGGCTTGTACCTGCGAATGACACCAGGTTGCTTGTTAGAGGCTCTCTTTCTCTTTGGGCACCCACGTAGTAAGCAGCGCTAGGCTGTGGCCATTTTCTTAGAACTAAAATTACGAGCATAATGTTTCCTTTACATCTTGGAGAAATACTCATTCTCAGCGGTCCTGGTGGTGTCAGTTGTCAGTCGTGTTACTGTAACCGGACCGCTGTGTCGAACGCGAAGAGAAAGTTTGGTGACCGCTCTCTCCTGCCTGTTTCCCTTAAGTCCTGTTACATTCATACATTCCTTCACTCTTTGTTTTCAACCCCCTTGATGAACCAAAAGCTAATCTGGCCATCTCAGCCGGAGAAAGCAAAGTCCTAATTGCCGTGTAACCCCCTGTGCCTGTGACATTGCCTGATAAGGATTAATAGCAACAGTAAGCAGCAAGCATTTTGCTCAGTGCTACTGTGAGCCAAACCTTGTGCTTTGCGTGATCTCATGTATCTTTACGGAAACTCAGGGAAATAGGTGCTCTCAGTATCCCCGTGTTCACAGATGCGGATACAGACAAGTCGAGGTTGAGTCGTTGCCAGACTCTTAGCTGCTGTGACGTGGCTGACATGGGATTTAAGGGCAGGTGGATCTGGGTTCTGAGTTCACGTTCGCAACTGAGCTGTATCACATTGTGTAGTAACTGCCTCCGTTACTAGGACGTAATGCGGCCTTTACTCAGGAGCTTTACAGGGATAATAAGGAAAGAATTAGTTGTGATGACCCAACCCGTGTTGTGAGAGCATCGTCTTCTTGATTCACGGTTCGTGCAAAGAAATAATATAAAACAGGCTGTGAATAATACATCCAACTAAATGAAATTTCATTCTCGAGTGAATTATCTGTACCTCCTTTTAAGAAAAATTGGTAAAGTGTTGAACTGGTCATGGCTCAGGGAAATGTCTCTATTCTGGTCCTGTCTGAATTTCATTCTGTAAACATTCATATTTTCAGCATCCACTGACCATCCTTTTTTGTTTTGTTTTGCTTTTTTGGCCTCGTGCTTATACATGCAGGGCTGCATTTTTTGCCTGCAGAGAATTCTCAGTCTCCCTGTCTGCTTTTGTTCAAACTTGAGATTTTAAATTCAGACTGATGTCTGTATTTCTAGCGGTTACAGCTGGGGAACCGGAGCGGCCTGCTTGGTTTCAGACTGAGGCTGTTGCTTCCGATGAGGAGGAAGATTTCAGTAGCAGGGAAGGCAAATCTCACTCAGTATTTTAAGAAAACGATATAAGGATTGTAAGTAAACAAAGAAAGCAAAAAAAAAACAGTAATTCCCGTGGTCAGGTGCACGTTTCCTACCTGATAACGATGACCTGGGTTCTTCTGAAAGCAGAAGGGGGTGAAGTAATTTTAAGAGGGTCATTTTGACCTAAATGTTCTGTGCTAACAGTGCGACATGTAATTGACATTTTTATGGGTAAGGTCAGGGGTGGAGTTTCTGTTTGCTTCTGTGGCCCCTTAGCCTCCTGTAAGTAATACTGTTTTTTTTTTTTGTTTTTTGTTTTTGTTTTTTTTTAAGATATTTATTTATTTATTTGATAGAGATCACAAGTAGACAGAGAGGCAGGCAGAGAGAGAGGAGGAAGCAGGCTCCCCGCTGAGCAGAGAGCCCGATGCGGGACTCGATCCCAGGACCCTGAGATCATGACCTGAGCTAAAGGCAGAGGCTTAACCCACTGAGCCACCCGGGCACCCAGTAATACTGTTTTTTGTGTAGCCCCTGGGATGTGGTGTTGTTCTGTGGTGGATTTGGGGATGGAGAGGGGATTATGAGGATGACCCACGCTGGCTGCTCCTGCGGGCATAGGTTGCTGAGGATGGTGACCACAGAAACGGGACTTCACGGGTGACTGGCTCTAGCCACTTGGGCCTCTGTCACACGGTTCATTCCCTTCTTGTCCCACGTGTGGACTCTACTATGGACAGAAAGGAAAGTATTTGTACCTTTCCTTGGTAGATTTTTTTGTATTATTGCAGGAATGAATATGACCCACAAGTAGATACGCTCTGATGGGTTTGGGCAGTGGTTTGGATAGTAAGACAGTGTAAGGCAATGCCAGGAAGCCACGGTGCCAGGAGGTTTCTAAATCTCCAGTGTTAGGCAGCAATCTGGAATGACGTTTAAGGCTACTTGACACCTGTCACATGGCCAGGTCGAAGAAAGGAAATAATATTTAGGCCAATGAAAGATGATGGTTTTAAACTTAGCCAAAATGAATGCATTTTTTTCCCTGCGATTTCCCCGTAACATTTCCCAGGCGGGCGTGGAGGGAGATGTTGAGCATGGGAAGGCGGGAGATTGTCGTGATTCTCATGTCGCATTGATCAGACCGAGTGCCGCTTGCTCTGATATGTAAATCAGAGATTTGTGGTTGAGTGGAATTGATTTTGCTGAGACTAAATTAATCACAGTGCTTAATCACTGTAACCTTTAAACACTGCCGTCCTGGCCACAGCTGCAGGGCGGAGTGGGGCTCCTCTGAGCTCTGTGCTGTCATTGTATGTGAGGCAGAATGCCCGGGACTTGTGCAAACAGGAATTCCCACATGCAGCCTTCAGAGCTGGTTCCCTGCCCTTCAGAGGGTTGGCTGGAACATCTCCCACGGGGCCGAGAGGCTGCTGTGGCCTCTTCAACCAAAGAAGGCTTTGGCTTATGTACAAGTGTTTTCAGGTTAATTTTTCCCAGATGAATTCGAGCTGGCCACAGGGTCTGCATGCCCCCAGGAAGGCAGTCTTCAGATTTAGAATCGAAAACACCAGTATTATTAGAATTTTTCTCTTAAATATTTTGAACTATGTGGAAGGATCAGGTAGACAATTTGAACAGAAATTCTGGCACAGAAAGGTCAATAAATCCTTCAGAACTCCTCCCGGGAGCCTGCCAAGACGGTTGAGAGGAGAAGCTAGGTTTTTTGTTTTCTAATGTTCATTTCAGCCCCCTGGTCTGTGTCTCCTGCTGCTGCCCCAAATCAAACCATCATTAAGCCTCCCATAGAAATGCTAATCACTTTCCCTGTTTAGTTGGCAAATCTGAAAATAGTTGAGAGTGTGTGTGTGTGTGTGTAAACGCTTTTGAGGTCTGTTCATGCAGTTCAAGAGCACAGTGTTCTTCTTAAAAATTTCTTTAATTACCATTCTTTGTACTTTCCTTTTATGTGTACATGTACGCGTGAAAGGATCAGTGTCTTCAGTGCCGGACGTACAGCTGGACTGATCATCTCTAAAATCACTAACCTCTAGATTTCACAGAATGACACCTTGTTAGGACTAAAAGGCGTACCAGGGACCTGCTTCAGCCCCTTGATTTTTATAAATCGGGAAACAGAGCTGTGAAAGTAGAAGGAGTTGTTCAAGATAATTTATTACCGTCGAGTCAAGGCCAAAACTTAGGATCTGATATCTGTGCAGGACTTTTTTCTAGGGGCACCTGGGTGGCTCAGTCAGTTAAGCCTCTGCCTTCGGCTCAGGTCGTGATCCCGGATCCTGGGATCCAGCCCCGATCCTGCTTCTCCCTCTTGCCTCTGCCGGCTGCTCTCCTGGCTTGTGCGTGCACCCTCTGTCAAATTTTAAAAATCTTAAAAAAAAAAAAAAGGACCCTTCTCTATGCCATTGACTCTTTTCTCTGCAAAAGAGATCCTGGCTTTTATGTTTTTTATAATACCATGCCTTACAATTATAGCAAGGAGTGCTCCATGAGTCTGACTTAATTTGTGGTACTATTCCATTGTAAAACGAGATTTATCTATAATCTGCCTGCGCGAGTTGCTCACAATAGGAGAGGAAATACCTTAAAACTTACTTTGAAACTAGTTTTTGGGTGTATCCTTCCCTTTTCTGTTACACACGGGTTTGCCTAAGGTCACTTACATTTATTTTCATTGATAGGTCATCAGCGTTCGTAGTGGGACCGTGGCTGGGGGGAACGATGCAGTGGTTTGAACACAGGCTCCGATGCTGCACCTTCTAAGTTCAGCCTTGGCTTTGCCGCTTACTCTCTCACTCCGGTGAATTTCGTTAACATTTAGGACCTGAAGGCTTACCCCCGCCTTACAGAGTTGAGACTGTTAAGTGAGTTCATAAAAGTGAGGTTCTTAAAATAGTGCTGCACAGAGGTGAGCATTTGCGGGATATTAGCTAATATCATTGTGGTTGTTTTCAGTTGATTTATTGATTTTTAAAAAATTTCTTAGTAGGTTTCATGTGGTTTTGTAGAGGGTGAATCAGCACAGTTTGGATTTCTTATTCTAGTGGTTCTGGTCCAGCTCCTCCCCGATACATCTTATCTGGTTGCCAGAGCTTATCGTGGCTTTTTTTGAATCCTGGCTTTTCCTCTACTTTGGTTCTGTTGAGAACAGGGCACACTCTCTGGGTATGTCTAAGATAGCAGAGGAGAGAGAGAAAGGAAATACTAACGCAGCTTGATTGTGCAACAGTTTTTGCTGCAAATATTTGTTGAATGCCTGCTGTGTGCCAGACACAGAGACTCGTGGGTGTATAGGACACGGTGCCTGCCTGAGACTCCACATTTCTCTAGACAGGACCTTTGCCAGCTTCCTGCCACCCACTCACACCTCTCCCCAATTTGATCCAAACATTGTTTTAGGAAGGCATTTAATGGAATGTAATATCAACAAGCCAAAATGGCAGAGTTGCCTTGTAAAGAGACTCTCCTCGAATTCTCCCTGGCACCCCCCATAGGTCAAGGGCATATCTTGAGATCTGCTGCCTTGAGTTCACTGAGAATCGGCAGATGAACGCTTCGGTTGGAATCACATGTTGCTTTCAGGATCCCGGAAGCCGGGGCTGTGAGTTCATTAGGGCCGGGGCTCTGTTCGCTTCACCTTTGTATTCAGAGTTCGTTGCACAAACGGATTTTGTTGTTGTTGAGTGAATCTTTAGGGTTCCAGGAAGAGGAGAATCCAGAGACATCGGAGCAGAATGGGCATGGGGGAGTCCCACTGTCTTCTTTCCGGCACCTATCACTCCTCCTACCCCTTACCCCTTGCAAGAATTTCTTCCCCGTTGAAGATGCTTCGGGACATGTCTTTAAAAGCTCTTCCATTTGAACTTTCTTTACCTGTCTGGCTTTTAACAGTATTAGAATTAATCTGCTTTTAATACTTGCCCTTAGCTGAGGTTCTGTTCTGAGAGGGATGGTACTGAGTCGAGGCAGGGGGAGGAGCAGAAGATCATTCCCAGCTGCACTGATGAGGCCCCGTGGTTCCTTCCGACTGGGCTTCCCAGCTCCGTCACTCCCTGAGCTTTCCTCTGGGTCTTCTCCCGGCTGCACCGTCCGGATGCTACCGACACTCCAAGGGTAGGCTTACCTGGTCGGGAAGTGTGAGAGTGGACAGGAAAAGTGATCTCCAGAGGCCGTGATGCCCAGAATTTCAGTGTTCCAGCACCTTCTTCCCTTGGCTCTGCAGTCTGCCATTCTTGGGTCACACTACCTCCTGCTAGGATTTAATTCTTTTGAATTTTTCCAAATTGGCTTATTTACCTAAAATTATCCAAATTTGCATACAGCCCTCAGCCTTGCTTTGAGTCTGCATTCCCTTTCCTAAAGGAGAGGAAATGTAGATTCGAATACATAGGGTTATCTCTCTGACCTTTAGCTAATTATTAGATGGAGGTAAGTGTGTGTAGGTGACAAATTGCCTTTAATGACATTTAATCTGCGTGCTGACATTAATGTCTGGTTTGGTGTCCTTCCATGGAGGCAGAGAGCGTGGACTTTTATTTTAATTTGACCTGTTTAAAAGGGGTTTGTGGTGAGAGTCAATTTCTGATCAAGTTAATAGCGTGTTGTACATGGAAAGCAATCAAATATTGATGTAGGAAGAGGCTACCAGACTGCATAGTTCCCAGGGTTCCATAATTGGCCAAAACAGTGAGAAAAGGGAGAGCTGCTCACGTCTGAAACCGAGAGCTTCACGCTGCCCTGAACCCAGGACTGATGAGCAAAAAGGCAGTCTCTGAAGGCTTTTTTTCCTCTTGGTTATTGCTATAGAGGCAGGTCTTCGGAACTTTGGTGGGTGTTAGGGTAATAGATTTTAACACCTTTTTGATTTGCTAAGTCTCATCAAAAGGGGCAGTTGAATAAACCAGACACTCGGTTAAGGGAGTGAGGGCCTGGGAAGCACCATTCATCGTGGATCTGGTGCTGGATCTTTGCCTCTTGTCTTCGCATTTACAAGCATTTGCACAGGCAGACCGCCAGCTGGTGATTTCTTGATGCACTTTGACTGAAGTGTGTGTGTGTTTTATGAGATCATTATCACCAATGATAAATGTGCCTTAATTTCTAATCAATTGGAGAAAGAGGGAAACTCGAGTTAAGAGAGATCATTAACAACTTTCTTTGGCACTTTAAGAGCCAAATGACAACTTTTCTGCTTCCTCTGGACTTACAAACTGTTCTTTCTGGTGGATGTCATTTTCATTTTCCTGATCCTTTTCTAGAGGTTCAGGGGATCTGTGTCCCTCTGGGTTTCTGGATGTGGAGTGGATGGTGTATTGATGGGAGCCAGCAGGAGGGCACAGGTTTTGGAGTCAGCCTCCTTGTCAGGCCATGTGACCACGGGCAGCCTTCGCAGGTTTGCTTTGCCTAATGGGTTAGTAAATGCGAAACACTCCGAGGACTTCCAGGTCCATAGTCAGCACCTATGAACGGTGGTTCACCGATTTTTTCTGGAGTTTGGTTGGAGGCGTGGAAGCAGCACAAAACTAAGCTAAATCAGACTAAATTCTGAGATCACAAAAATGGGTTCTGAGCGAGATGAACGTTCCAAAGCAGACTCTTGACTAGGGAATAACAACATCTAGTCTGAGTGTCCATTCTGCTGCAAAGCCAAGCTGACCAAACATAGTTTCTGTACAGTTACAAGGATGTTGACCCGTAAAGGAAACTAATGTTGTCAGAGACCTTCCGAACTTCCCCCTCCGCCTCTGTGCTCTGTGATGTCTTTGTACCGTGACTAGTCTAGAAGGGAGCGTTAGAAACTGCATTAGGGGAAGGAAGTACATGGAAATCATTCAGCCACTAATTTGGTGGTCAGACAGGTCTCACCAAAACAGATGAAGATGCTTTGAGGAGTGCTTTTGCTTACTGCCAGGTTGTTTTTTTTTTTCCCCCTTACATCCTTATAATTCTATATTCTTAAAAGTTTTATTTTAATGATGAAAACCTTGCCTGGCTTAAAGCAAAAGACCAGGGTCTGGCTTGCAAAAACAGTTCTGGCCTTATTAGAAACTAAGTTACTTCAGGTGTAGCCAGTCCCAATTATGTCTTAATACAGTCTTGAAGCAGCGATATGCCTTGCAACAAGCTGGTCCTGGGCGGTGAAGTGAAGCGAGTGTTTAGCGAATTGAGGTAAACACATATTATGTGAAAATTGGAATCAGCTACAAACAGTAGAATACAGTGTTGCTTTTAAGGTCCTCTCAGTGCTGGTTGACTTCATAGAGCAGAGCTGGGAGCATTTCCATGAATCATGGAGTAATTATAGGGAGCCCCAGGCTCTTTAAATGGTTCCATCCAATGGATATTTCTCTCCTCTCTTTCCTTTTCCATCTACTTCTCTTTGTCTTTATCTCTGTCGGTCTCTGTGTCTCTGCTTCTCCCTGGATCATTTGGGGTTCTTCAGAGAAACAGAACCAAAGGGAGGGGTCAGGTCATGTTTACATGTGAAGAGATTTACTTTAAGAAACTGGCTCACGGGATTGTGGGGTCTGGCAAGTCTGAAGTCCGGATGGCGGACTGAAGGCTGGAGACACGGCAAAAATGGGCGTTCTCGAGGCCGAATTTTCTTCTGTTCCGGGAGAACCTTTGCTCTTACGACCTTCAGCTGAGTAGATGAAGCCTGTCCACGTTATCCGGGGTCATACCCTTCCTGTAAAGCCAACTGCTTGTAGAAACGAACCGCATCTACAGAATACCTTCACAGCAACGTCTAAATTCAAGTTTGATTGAATAACGCACGGCCGTCACCGTTCCGCGTCAGGACGGGGTCACTGAACCACCGCAGTCTCGCCTTCCATTTGTCCGCACTGGGCTGCCCACCTACGCACACGGCTGAGGTTATGAGACATTAACGCCAATGAACTTCAGGTACAGGATAATAATCAGAATAATTAGTACTGGAGATTGGGTCCCTGTTACGTGTTTGATGTTCTGTGGGGTGTATTTATGACCTCTAGTAATACTCTGGACACTTGCAAGGATTATACGGGACGTTTTCGTTTTATGGGGGAATAAACAGGCTCAGATCGCTGCGGCTGTCCAGCGGGCGGGCTGAGGATTCCAGCCCGATCTGTTGTCCTTGCTCATGTCCGTTCTTCGGTGTCCTCTCGACTCCCTGGTACTTCTTCCTTCGTTATTATCATTGCTCATTTTGCAATGTTCTGCTTGGCTGGGAAGTATGACCTGTTCACAGTTTTTTTTTCCCCAAGACCCAACTTCTGGAACAGCCAGTGGACTGAGCAGCACTGGCTTTCGGCTGAGGCGTCGAGAAGATGGAAGGGGTGGCCGTCACTGTGCCAAGCCGACGAGACCGTTCCTGAGCTAGGCACGAAAAGTTGTGCAGAGGGTCACCTCCCGGTGCCTTCTGGCCTGTTTATCTCGCTGATAGATTGCTTCGTTGTCTGCTGCCAAGCCCTTTCATGCGCCGGCTCAGCCCACGGACGGATCGGTCGCAGCGGACGGGCCGTGCAGCTGCCGGCCTGGCGCACGAGGCCTAGGGGGGCGTGCTCCTGGACTCTGCAGCCCGATTTGCACCCGAAGGCAGGTGAGGCTCTCCTTGCTCCCACTGGAGGAGCTGGCCTCTGCAGAAACGAGTGCTAGTCATACTCTTTCCTTCTCGGTGGCTTCCAAGCTATAATCTTAGATTTTCCTTTCCCTAGTTTCAGTCCTTGCCAGCAGCTTTCACTAGGGCCGCTGGCGCTTGGAAACGGAATTGGACAGACCGAGGTGAGAGCAGCCTGTGAGTTCCCTCTGTGGAGGTTGGCACCTTACAGTGCACGTTGGAGGCAGTGCCGATGGATGTTAGAAAATGCACACAGCGAAGGGCTTACTTGTTGTTCCAAGGCCTAATTGGAGATCTAGGTTGGCAATTTCCTACAGCTTGGCACGAACCCGTTTGAATGTTTGTAGATGGCGCTTGCCTCACGCCACGCCAACTGGAGTTCTGGCGCACTGGCTTCAGTCGGTTTTGTCTTGACAAGTTGGAAAAGTTTCCCCGCTTCAAATGACTGTATGGATCTTTGAGGAGCTTTATAGCTAGCAGGCGAGGGCTGCCGTTTTAGAGGAAACAGGCACAAGTGTGTTCTTCTTGATGTGTTCGGACGGGTGTGCCTCTGCACTGGCGTTTGTTCTATCAGCTGGTGGGACGGGGCGGGGGAGCCAGCAGGGAGGGAGGGGCTTGGCTGAGAGACGAGGCCCCCCATGTGCCAAAGAGCGGTTGTGGAAGCTGTTGACTGGTTAGCTTTTTACTAGGTTGCTTTGTATTTATTTTTGATTTATTTAAGGATTCTTGTGGTATTATCTTTGTTGAAATCCTCTGCGGCCGGTTTTCATGCTTCTAGCCTTGTCTGGTTCTCACTGCTCCGACCACTCTGTGACCCCCGCCGGCTCCGACCACTCTGTGACCCCCACCGGCTCCGACCACTCTGTGACCCCCGCCGGCCTCTTATCCTGACCTGTCCCTTCAATGTTCATATTTTCAAATGTTTTGTCTTTGACTCTGTCCTCGCTTCTCATGTTTTCTTGGGCTTGCCTCCGCTGCTCGGTGTTTGTCCAGCTGCTGCGTTAGTCGTTCCAGCACACCGACACGTGGCCCCGCAGATCCGCAGTTCAGCATTACCTCGGAGCTTGTCCGAAGTGCTTGAACCAACCCCGAGACAGTTGGTAAAAAGGAATGCATGTTTTACATTTTGATATACAGTGTCAACGAGATAATACTGATTTCATGATACGTGTAGGACTCTAGGACGTAGTTGAAGTAGGTCAAATCTGTGTTCCGAATGGATGCCTTAGGATTGCCCTTAGGAAATGAAGTATCCTTTCATGGAAATGGGCTTCTCACGAGTCAAATGAACGGCATAGACCCCTCGTTTGCTCTTAGTCCGTGCAGGAAAAGCCGAGGTAAACCTCAGGGAAATATGGAAAATTGTGTTCTCTTCCAGCTTGTTTAGAAACAAGGAGCCAAGACCCACTGTAATTGCCTTAAGATTTTTTTTTAAATGATAAAACATTTAGGGTGGGGACCTTATTTCCGCAGGCCTCACAGGACCTGAAGCCGAAGCCCTGGGTCTTACTCGCATTCTGTGTGGCGCGGTCGGTCCCGGCCCGTGGTGAGGCGTCTGTCCTTGTTCATCCTTCTCTGTCCCGCGGCCCCGCACGCTGTCTTTCTCTGTCTGCCAAACACAGACACACACCAGTGTTCACTCGTCTTCATTTCGTGTCTGTCCAGCTTCCTGTCCCTTTGCTCCGTGTCCTTCTGGCCCCCTCCCGGATTTAGTCCGTCTGTGGTCTTTCTGTGGCCTCCGAAACCTTACGTCTTCTGTCATTGATCCCTTTGCTAACTGTCACCGCAGTGGTTTTGTAATTGGGATTTCTGAGCGAGTCCCTAGGAAGCAGACCTGGCCGCTAGAGGGCAGGTTCAGCGACCTGGCAGATTGCTTTAGAAAATGCTGGGCCCGACTCTCCATCTCTGAAGACAGGACTTTTGCCCTTTCTTAAATCATCCCATGTTTGGTTATTAAGTGAAACTTCAGCTCTGGCTCAGAATTTCTGATGGGCTGGTTCACTGCACATCAAATCGTCTGACACAGTCTTGCTGTCTTAACTCCCTCCGGCATAGCTCCTCGTTCGGTCGTCATTTCTGTGAACACACGGAACCTCCATTCACCTGAGCTCACCGTCTCTGTGCTCGCTTGTTCCTCCTTAATAAATTCCTCAGCCCTCACATTTATCTCTTTAGTATTTACTTTCTCTTTTCCAGTATTTAATGTTACTGCATTACTTCTTTCCTAGACTTAAAAAAAAAAAAAAAATCCTCTGATCACATGTCGTCACGTCATCTAAGTCAGAATGATTTGCTTCTGTTTTAATTTAACGTACCTGTCTGCCCTGAGGAAAACTCCTTAGCTCCCCACTCCCCTCAGTGGCCTGTGGATTGACTATGGACTCCTCTCTTTGACATTTAAGATCTTTAGTAATATGTCCATGACTCCCTTTCTCAGTTCTGTTATTCTCAACAGTAAATAGCCAGATAAATAGGACTAGGGAGCATTCTCCTCACAGCCTCTTTTTTCCTAGCCCTTGTCTTGTTAGTCCTTGCAGAATGCCATTCAGCTGTAACAGTGGAGGATGGTGATGGGAATCCAGACTCTGGGCTGGACTAGTCAGTCTAGACTGACTGGATTGGAATCTCATCGCAGCTCTGTGTCTTGGACAGGTGCCGTTCTAGCTTTCTGGGCCTCACTTTCCTCACCTGTAAAGAAGGACCATGGACTGTACCTCTCGGCAGGTGTTATTAATGATCTCAATTGTCTATTAAGTAAATGTTAACAAGTATGAAACACTTAAAATTGGGTTTTAAGCTTTAAAAATAAAATGATTTTTGTCACTGTCATACAGGTGTACTCGCACGCAAGTATAGTATATCGGTTAACTATGGAGAATAGAAATCATCCGGTATGGATGTGAATCAAAGATTGCAAACTTCTTTTTGGACAGGGCCAAATAGTAAATATATTTGACTCTGCCGGTCATACTGTTCTCGTTGAAACTATTCATCTTGGATGTTGTAGGCATAGATGGATCTAAGTGGATGGATATGGCCATGTGCCAGTAACACTTAATTTGCGAGAGCAGGTGCATTGTAACTTGCCAACCCGTGACCGGTATCATTGCCATGCAGACGGCTCATGTTTGGGAATGCTTGTGGCTGGGGATGTTCTGTCTGACACATTCAAGGGAAGAAGAACATGTATTCAGCTGATTATCTCCTCTTCGGCTGTCAGGACACCTCTTCCAGAAGACCTCAGCAGACTTCCCATGTTTTGTGGCCCCACACTGAGTTACAGTCTCATCCTTAAACCATTCTCTGACGGTACGGTGGAGCCACTGTGGTTGTCCCAGACACATGGGGAGTCGTGTGGTTGGGGAGAGGCCCGCCTCACTGTTCCACGTGGCTGTGTTGATGAAGGCATATGCTTCTGAATCGAGAACCCTCCAGTCGTACGTTGAATGTCTCCTTATGTCTCCTCCTCTTATGCTGTCATAGAAAAGACTCCTTAACAAGTGTGAGGGTTCCTTGTTAATACTCAGACTTGTTTTGAATTATTATTCTTATAAGTCGATCTGTATTGAATATAGAGACTTTGGATGAGCAGACCTGATTTCTGTTGTGAAGCTTAAAGTTTTCCATATGCCTTTTAAGGCTGCTCCCTTTGGTGCCCACAGGTAGTCAGAAGAGAGAAAACAGCTGTCTGCCCTCTTAAAGGGACTCACTGACCACACGCCCTTCTCTTGCTTACAAGAGGACCCCAGTCACGGGAAGTCACAAGGACGAACCCCTCTTGTACTCGATAGGGGCAAGGGAGTGAGACTGTTAGTATTTGTCAAAAAGTATGGATCCAAGCGGTTTGCCGCCCAGCTTGTCGTATCAAGAATGCTCGTGTATGATGTTAAAATATCTTTGTTTCTAAATCAGATGGAATTCTCCCTTTAGACTGTTTTGGCAGCCCTGTGGTTATTATTACAGCAGGACTAGCCCCTCGGGGGTCTCGGACTGAGTCGACCGTCCTCGTCCTGAGTCCTGTCCGGTAGAAAGCGTTCCCAGTACCGCCTGTGTGAGAGGGCATTGTTCCCTGGGGGTATGGGACTGGGGCACAAACGGCCTATTGTTTCCCCGCCTGGCTTTGCTGCCGTGTAAGATTACCCCGGAGCGACTACAAAATGCCTTTCTTCGACTTGCTGAAAGATTTTAGGACAGAAAGAACAGAAGCGAGGGCTGTGAGGGAAAAGAAACCAGTGACAGGGCCTGCTTCCTGTCCCCGTCCGGCCCGCGTCTAACCTGGGATCACGGTGCTCCTGCTGGCGTCCTGCGAGGGCCATTGAGAAGGCCGTAGCTCAGTTTACAGTCTATAAAATTGGATTAGACAATGTTAATTCAATTAATGACTGTACTGAAAGCTTGTCTTGGTGTGCAGTGGAAACAGTGGGACAGACTCTAATAATCTATGGATTTAATGACTGCAACTTTGAAGAGGGTTAAGCAAAAGTGAAGTTCAGAATGGCTTGTTAACGGGGTCTATTAGCTGTTGACCTTCCCTTCTAGCATAATCGCGGCAGTCAGACTGAAGAGCGCACTCGCGCCCTGATTAGCATTTATCTACCGACCGTCTGCTGCCTGTTCCCCAGTAAATTAGTTCAATCAGCCATAAAGAGCTTGAGAAACATTTTCTGCTTTATAACAAGAATTAGATGTTAGAACAGTTCATCTGGCGTAGTGCAGTGAAGACGGATGGAGCCCCCGGACGTGCTCATTTGAGGAAGACGCTTTGAGGACGTTGAGGAATTGAGCAGATTTTCCCACAAGATCGATCAGGCGTGTTGGATTCCCTGCGCAAGAGGGATGCCCTAATTTTTGCCTTCTAGTAAGAGCACCACATCTGCTCCCATTTCTGTATATTCACTTGGTGAAACCGAAAGCCCGTTTCTTCAGCACCTACTATGGAGTTACAGGAAGCAGAATCTTGCTCGGAAAGTCCGTGGTTTCATGGAATAGAGGACAACGGAGGTTGAAAGACATGCACCCCCCACCACCACCACCACAGTAGGATGGCTGAAGAGGAGAGACTCTGTAAGGACAGCTGCCACTGTGTGTGTAGAGGTCACCTTAGAAGATAAAGAATGGTTTCCCAAAGAAACAATGTAGTGGTTAGTGTGCGGGGGGGAGGGGGCAGTGTTTCTGATGAAGGTCTTGGCATCGTATACGCTCTTCTCGTAGTGGGTCATAAAAGCAAGGAGGCAAAAATTATAAACCTTTCTAATCATTTATAATCTTAAATTACGATCCAGGTTCTTTAAAAAAAAAGGCATAAATGTACTGTACAATTGATTTTTATGAGGTGCCCCAATGTACTATAAAGTATACGTAGAGCACATAAAATTCTAACTCTGTTGTATCATAAATCTGACCTCACGGAAATGAATAGGCTTACTATATGGCCAACACTAATGAAACATTTAATTAGCAGCCCTCCACTTGTCTTTTTAGAATTTGGAAGGGCTTTCTGGGGACTATTTTCATGGCTGAGGTTTTCACAAAACAAAACAATAAGACCTTTGCATGAAAACTGAAAGCTTTTCCCCTCTCCGTAAGTGTTTCAGGAGGGACAGTTAGTTTAATTAGACCGGTGGACCTGAGTGTGCACTGTGTTCCCGAGCCTATGATTATCCTTTTAACAAAAAGCTGTTGATGGAGGTAAATACGCAGTGACCTCAGGAGGGCTTCGCGCGGACTCCTCGGGCCGCCCGTGCCCACACGCATCGCGGACGTCCTCGCCGTGGGTCGCTTCGCGAGGGTCGGTGTTGGCCGTGTTGGCTGGTGAACGGGCTCCAGGCTTCGGGTCCTTGGAAGGACCGTGTGAGGGACTGTGCTGTCTAGCCATCCCTGTCCCTGTCCTGGCTTCGCTGGGTCACTTCATGGTCCAGTCGCTCTTGCAGACGTCATCAGGAAGGCGGAGCTGAACGAGCAGACCCAGGCAGCTTAAAAAAAAAAAAAGATAAAATCATTAGACTGAGTGAAAGAAGCCAGTCACAAAAGACCACATTTTGGATGAAGTGTTCATACATTTATATGAAATGGTCCAGAAGAGGCCCGTGCGTAGAGATGGGACGGAGACTGGTGGTTCTCGGGGCTGGAGGAGATGGCGGGGCTTCAGTATGGAGGCACTGCTCATGGGCGTAGGGTTTTCTTTTTGGTGTGATGAAAGTGTCCTAAAATTAGGTTGTCAGAATGGTTGCACAAGTATCTGACTAGCCTAAAAACCACCGAACTGTGCACTTTAAATGAGTGAATTGTATGTGAATTATTTCTCATTGAAGCTATTATTTAAAAAAATAGGTACTTAATTTCATTTTTTTAAAAAAGATTTTATTTATTTATTCGATAGAGAAATCACAAGTAGGCAGAGAGGCAGGCAGAGAGAGAGGAAGGGGGAAGCAGGCTCCCCGCTGAGCAGAGAGCCCGATGCGGGGCTCGATCCCAGGACCCTGAGATCATGACCTGAGCCGAAGGCAGAGGCTTTAACCCACTGAGCCACCCAGGTGCCCCCCGCCCACTTTTTTTCCCTTAAAATTTTGTTTATTTATTTGACACAGAATGAGGTCACAAGAAGGCAGAGAGGCAGGCAGAGAGAGTGGGGGACCTAAATTTCATTTTTAAACAGTATGACCAAAAGGGAAAAGGTTTTAAGTGGGGGGCACCCCTGGTAGTGTGCGCATGCATGTTTGTAGAACTGCAGTGTGCGGTGCACGCGTGGGCCATATTGTGCGGCTTGCGGTGTGTGTATGAACTGGGAAGAAGGAGCAAGGTTCTCCCTAAAGGAGGGAGCAGTGGGAGCAAGGTCTCTGCCGCCGAGGGCGCCCGGCGTGGGGGGAGCTGAGAGTCCTGGAGAACGTGGCAGGTGTCCAGTGTTTCCTGGGGGAGAGAAGGAGAGCCCGAGACGAGAGGATTTGAGGAATCAGAGACTGTTAGAGAGGAAATCCTGAATTCTTCCAGCTGGAGTTAGAAATGTAATGTGTGCAATGAAAAAAAAAAAGCAAAACAAAAAGAAGCTTTTAGATTACATGCGGAAGACGTAATTGGTAACTTAGGGCCATTATGATGGAGAACAGAGGCAGATTACAGACGACAGATGTCGAATTTCTTTCGACTGTTCGATGCTTACCTGGTGTCTTTGTGAAAATCCAGCGCTGTGAGATGCCTGGCTCCTGGGAGCCCTCGGTGGGGCGGGGTGAGCTGGTTCCTGACCCCAGCTCGCTCTCCTGCGTTCCATGACGTATGGGTTATGGTGGACGGCCCAGCTGCTGTGTGACCACTTCCCTCTCTGTTGCCTTGTCCTCCTTCCCTGGAGAGGGTCGCACAAGGGTCCGATGAGATGACGTGCACCTGTTGCCAGGACGCAGCAGGGACGTAGCAGACATCTGTGCGGCGGAGGAGCGGAACAGGAATGAGACAGTGCTTCGTCAGCTGCAGAGCGATAAGCCAGAGAATGCACTGGAAGGCCTCCTTCTCCATGCCCCATCCGAGAGGGTGGTGAGAGCAGTAGCATTACCGCGCCCCTACCGTCGGTGCTCACGGATATTGTTGGCTTCTCCGGAGCCTCGCACCCAGGGACGGTTTTGGCAGCGCCACCAAGTGGCAGGACTGCGGCAGCCCCTGGACAGATGGGTCCCTCTGCTCCCTGCGGATGTGTCCCTCTGCTCGCTGCGACCAGGCTTGCTGCTGAAACTGCCAGCACACGCACACTGGTAGTCACGCACGTCCTGAGTGTAAGCCGTACTCGGAGCTGTTCTGCTTCTGATGAGGTTTCGGGTACGCCGGCCCTGGGCTGGAGGTAGCCTCCTGGGATGACGGGTACCGATGTCCGCGGCACCGGTGGAAACCGGGAGCCCAGAATGCTGGCGTTCCCAGTCCCTGTTTCTTATCACCCACCCAAAAGTCTGAACCTCCTGTAGAATGCATCTAAGGATGGGAGTTGGAGGCCTAACGTGAGGAATTCTGTTGCGTGTGCCGCTCGCGTGTCACCGTGGCGCGTCGTGTCGGAGTAGGCCCGTGACCGAGCTCCCTCGCTTCCGACCCCGCATCTGCGAGCGGAGGAGGGGACGGCGTGCGGTTCGGGGAAGCGTGACGCTGCTCACACACAGTGACTCTTTCGATGGGGGCTCTTGGGCCGTGGGGGCCTGGAAGGAAGAAAGAAACGGACAGTCTGAAGGACCGACGTTTCTGTTCGCTTTGGCTTTTCCTAGACTTGCCGTATTACGGCTTCTTTGGGATTTTTAAGATCATTGTGAATCATCATATCCTCAAAAGTTATAAGGACTCCTATATAAACAGCACAAAACTAGGCTTAAGAATCTTGGATTTTAGTATTAGTTCTGGGACCTGGATTCACTGAGGCCGTCTCTTCTCATGAATGGAGGGATTTGTCGTTGATTCCTTCCATGTCCAAGTTTGTACGATCATGTGGCGCCCCGCAGCTTCTTTCTTTCTTTCTTGTTTTTTTTTTTTTTTAAGATTTTATTTTATTCATTTATTTGACAGACAGAGATCACGAGTAGGCAGAGAGGCAGGCAGAGAGAGAGGGGGAAGCAGGCTCCCCGCTGAGCAGGGAGCCTGACGTGGGGCTCGATCCCAGGACCCTGAGATCATGACCTGAGCCGAAGGCAGAGGCTTTACCCACTGAACCACCCAGGCGCCCCTTCCCTGCAGTGTCTTGTTCTTCCTCTTTTCCTCTTACATTCCGTGTGTGTGTGTGTGTGTGTGTGTGTGTGTTTGTGTGTTAAAGATTTATTTCTCTGTTTGAGAGAGAGAGCATGTGAGCAGGGGAGGAGCAAGGGGGAGGGAGCGAGAAGCTCGGGCAGACTCTGCACTGGGCATGGAGTCGATGCAGGGCTCGATCCCACCACCTCGAGATCACGGCCCAAGCCGAAACCAGGAGTTGGGCGCTCAACCAATTGCTCCACATAGGAGGTCCGGCACACTCCGTGTCTTTAATCCGTGGCCTTCCTGCTGCCCATCTCCTGTAGTGCTGCTTCTGCCTGTCCTTTCATGCGTCCTAAAAGCGGCCACAGTGTACCTGCCATGAGGCACGCACTCTGTTAGGAGCTGGGTACGCGCGGTCGGAAAGTGCAGACGTGGTTCCCATAGACGCGCCGCGGACAGTGTCAGGGCAGGCAGAGGGGATGCACATAAATTACAAAATGTGGTAAGTGCTGTGACAGAACAGGAGAGACCGCTGCGGGGTGGGGGGACCTGGCAGGGCTGCCTGACCCCACGTAAGTGACCTTTTCAGAGTGAATTTCCCAGAGCTAGAGGCCCCAGCCAGGGGCATTTTGGGAGCAACAAGCAGCATGTCTGTGACCCACGAAAGCCCGAGGCAGGGACAAGCTAAGCCACTTCCAGGACCTGGAAGGGAGGTGTGGCTAGGAGTGGGGTGAGTTGCGGAGACCCTGGGAAAAGCAAGACTGGAAGGGGAAGGCACACCGGGTTGAGGCCACGTTGAAGATCGTGCCTTCATTTCCAGTGCAGTGGGAAGCCTGCGGTGAGTTTTATGTGATTGCAAGTTGGGAATCTTACTCTGTGTTGGCTGCAGCCATTAAGAGCTTTAAAAAAAACACACGTGTTGAGTTTACATTAATCCTAACTCGGACAAAGCAGTAGGCTGTGCCTAAAGCGCGTGTCGTTTCAGGCCGGCAGAGGTGATCGATCCTTGGCCGGAGTTTACACGTGAACGCTGCGCTTCCCACGGAGGAGCCTCGGTTTCTGAGCGTTTTTGGCTGTTTTTCTCCTCTTTTTGCCACACTCTGATGCCAGCCAATGCTTCTCCGCTTTGGATCACCTCTGCTTCTCCACAGTCCTTTGGTCCTTGAGATGCTGTGAGAACGTTGGTACCTTTGGCCCCTGGGTCTGAGAAACCGGAGCGCGGGCGAGTGCAGGTGGGCTAGAGGACAGAGGGGCCTGCGCAGCGTTCAGGAGGAGTCCCTCTTGCAGCCAGAACTGCAAATCCAGTTAGCAGAGCTGACATCTCCGGTGCCCGCCATACGGTCACCGAGACCCTGATGGAGCAGACGCAGATCAGAACATTCCCGGTCTTTCTCGGGCGGATCAGTTCAGCGCTTACACGTGTGTTCATTCTAGTTCATTCCCACTGGCGTTTGGTGGGGTTGGGGAGGGGCATAGGGCGGAGGAGGCAGACAGGTGGGCTCCCGGTAAGGCCTTAACCCAGCTGGGCAGAACGACCTTTGGAAAGTCATTTTGGTGTTGTCCTGGTAAATATTTAAGAGGATTTAAAAAATTACACTCAAAATATTTTCAGATGAGGACCGTAGAATGTTGTTTTTCGGAGACTGGTTCTCGAACTAATGTTCGTGGTCCCTAGTCTTGCCGTCCGCTTGTTTGTTTGGCAAGACTGACCTGGAGATGGGAGCCGCGTGGCGTCAGGAAGGGAGGTCGTGTCTAGGCGCTTTCACTTGCACCGGAGGTAGCAGACGGAGGCCGGGCAGGAAGCCCGGATCGTGCCCCGGGTGTGGACGGCACGCGGTGAGCACGCGGGAGCTCTGCGGTGAGGGAATACGTCCGTCCCGGGGTCACGGTGTGCGGCGTGATGCCGCCTGGAGCGCAGGAGAGTGGTTAAAGGAGCAAATCCTAAGAGTTCTCAGCACACGGAGGATTTTGTCTTCTTCGTTCTTTGTACTGGAGCCGTGTGAGGGGGCGGACACAGGCCGAGCCTGCTGTGACAGTCACCGCACGGTGTGTGTGAGTCACATCCTCATGCTGTCCCCCTCACACTTGCACAGTGACGTATGTCCGTCACTTCCCAGTAAAATGGAGGGAAAAAACCCAAAACCTTTTAACAAGAACAAAAAAAGAAGCAAAACCTTTAGTGCTGTGGGGCGCCTGGTGGCTCAGTGGGTTAAGGCCTCTGTCTTCAGCTCAGGTCCTGTTCCCAGGGTGCTGGGATCGAGCCCCGCGTCGGGCTCTCTGCGCGGCGGGGACTTGGCTTCTCCCTCTGCTTCTCCCCCTGCTTGTGTTCTCTCTCTCCCTCTATCAGATAAATAGATCTTTAAAAAAAAAAAAAAAACAGGGGCGCCTGGGTTGCTCAGTGGTTTGGGCTGCTGCCTTTGGCTCGGGTCATGATCTCAGGGTCCTGGGATCGAGCCCCGCATCGGGCTCTCTGCTCCGCAGGAAGCCTGCTTCCTCCTCTCTCTCTCTCTCTCTGCCTACTTGTGATCTCTGTCTGTCAAATAAATAAATAAAATCTTTAAAAAAAAAAAAAAACAAAAACAAAAAAACAAAAAAAAAAAAACAGTGACAACAACAAAAACTTGAGCGCTAGCATAAACACCATGCAGAATCTCGGCGCACATTCTGGGGTCCGCCGAGTGGGTTCCCCTGCTCCAGTTCCTGCCCGCCCCGCCGAGCCCTGAAGTACACTAAGCTGAGCACTGGGGAGAGAGTGGGCAGAGGGGACTCAGGGATGGCCGTGCCCCTCCCCTGGTCTCCGTGGCGGCCAGACCAAGGGGTGTGAAAGAAAGCGCCCACTGGAGCGGAAGCCGGGGCAGCCATCGTGAAGGCCGGCGGGAAGGTGACGGCCCCGGACCCGCCTGCAGAGTCAGAGCGTCATCACCTTCCCCTCCACAGGCGGCAAGAACGTCGGGCTGGCCGCAGCCCATCCCTTGAGCTACCAGCATGCCACCGTTGTCACCTTCCTTCTCTGGCCCCTGTTGGTGACACATTGTCACCTGGAAAGTCACGACTCTTCCAGCCCAAATTGGGAACACCTGGGGACAGAGGCGCTGTGACAGAAGGCCTGGAAGCGCGTGCCGAGCCGGACAGTGCGGGTCTGCTCCCTTCTTTCCCACGTCCTGGCCTCGTCCGGCCTCGTCTGATCTGCTAGATGAAGATGACAGCACCCACTGCTCCTATAGTGTTACTATAGGATTAAATAACATATTGCCTGTAAAACCTCGAGTACAAAAGCCTGGCAGATATTAAGCTCCTAATAAATGTTAGCTATTAAAAATATATAGAGTAAGACTTTTGCTTTCAAGAACTTAATCTATAAACATCCTTTAACACTTCGCCCGCTTCTACACCTTGATTGCATCTGAAGCAGAGCCAAGCGATGAGAGTAAGAGAGATGAAACCGTTGATAGAGAGCTTCTTTACGAGGGTCGTGTCCTAGACGGTGCCATGCCACGCGACACAGCTGGCTCTGGCAGGCGGGTGAGCAATGGATGGTGACGCAGAAAGAGTAGAGACGTTGTTGGTGGACCAGAAGGCTCTTAGTGACCTGGGGGAGTCACCTGTGGCCTGGCCTCCCTTCAGCCCAGAAGCCAGGGGTCTCCACGTGGCTGCGCTTGCGAACCCGTCCTTCGAATGTTGGAGTAACTAGAATATATTTTATTTCCTGATAACTTTTTTGTTTCCAAAGAGAGGACTTTAAAACTCTGACAAACACATCTGTAAGAGTTGCTGCCCACACATTTCCAAAAATGGATCTCCTGAGTCAGGCGTAACTGGTCATACGCGGAGAAAATATAGCCCATGATTTATGCCTGTGGCCTCTCTTACCAGGCACCGTTACCTAATTGTGCAAATTAGTCAAGCTTTTATTTTTAGTTGGTTCTTTTTATATTGATTAAACGATGAAGAACATTGCATCTCAGTATGCGGGACAGTTGCATGGCTGCGTGTTTACAATAAGAATTTTGCCATCACGTGTCCGTAAATGGCTTTGCTTTAGGAGTCCACGTGCGGAGTAGAGCTAAAGCCACAGACTTGACTGTCAAGTAGACCTGATTCAAGCTTCGCCTCATAATAGCTGTGTCACCTTGGGAAGCCTGTAGAACTCTGAGCGCTGGGTTTCTTATTTCTTCTTTCTCACGTGTCCTGTAAGGTTATTGTAGAAGTTGGCAGTAACATATGGGAAGTGCCCTGGCAAGAGCCTGGCGTCTCAGAGGCACAGAACACTGCCTCGTACCATCATTGCTTAGATCACCTTTATTTAACTGAGTTTTAATGGAGCTTAATTACAAAGAGAATCCATATTCCAGAAGTAAATAGTGCAATGATTTTTCAAAATCCAGGGCTGTGAAAATGCTTTAGATTAAGAGCTTCTGATTATGGCTTAGTTTCTGATTAATTTTTAATGGTAACGTTATTTAAAGAGACTTTTCCCAGTCTCTACATAATTTCCTGTAGTCTAACCATCTTCAGATTAATTTACCGGGCATTATGCACGTGCGCGATGTGAGAGAGAGTTGATGATTTGAGGTATTGATTTTATTGTTTCAATGTCATAATTTAGTAATGTTCATTCAGTGCACGCTAAGTGCCAAATCCGGTCTTCTAGGATGCAGAGAAACAAACATACAAGCATCATTCCTTCTCTCAAGGAACCCACAGTAGAACTCACTTGAATTTTGCAGGCTCAGCTTTGGGGAGGTGTTTGTAGGGGAACGGACATCCAAACAGCATCTCTCCTCCCAAAGAACTCAGAATTTATTTAAAAGATTTTTTTGGTGGTGGGAATGTAGTTGCCCTGTTTCTCCATTTCTTTCCTAAACGCCTTTATGAAGGCCTCCTAACTTTGCCTTTAAAAATGTAAAAAAGGGAAAATATATTTAAAGCAGGAGCTGGGGAAGGATTTTCTTTCTAGGTTTTCAGCATTTAAAATTTCTTACACATGTGAAATATTGGTGCTCCAAGCGTGACCTTTTAAGAAATTCCTCATGGAAACAAGAGGCTTTAGGAGGAATTAATATATGGCCAGTGCAGCTTCGAATGTTGTGTCTTTTGGAGCAGCTGGGAACTTTGTGTATTAAAAGTGAATTCAAATGAATGGAAGTGAATCCAGTGACTTGAAGACTTATATCCACACAGAGGCCTGCACACGACTGTTTACGGCATCTTGATTCTTAATTACCCAAACTGGGAAGCAACCAAGATGTCCTTCCGTAGGTGGATGGGTAGGTAAACTGCGAAACACCCAAACAATGGAATATTACTCAGTACTTAAAAAAGAAAGGGGAAAAAAAGCTATCAAGCCATGGAAACACACGGAGGAGTCTGACATGCATATTACGAAGTTTCTGAAAGAAGCCATACACGCTCTACGATTCCTTGTATGTGACGTTCTGGGAAGGAGTAGTGGCTACCAGAGGTTGGAGCGTAGGAGGGATGAGTCGAGGATTTTTAGGGCAGTGAAATGATTTTTTTACAATATTACAATGGTAGACACATGTCATTGCACACTCGTCAAAACCTAAAGGATGTAGAACACTAAGAATGGACCCCAGTGGAAAGTGTGGGTTTAGGGTGACAATGACGAGTCCGTGTGGGGTCGTCTGTTCTAACAAATGTAACCCCGTGGTGCAGGATGTCTGTACTGGGAGAAATTGGGTGTGTGGGAAATGCGGAGATGGGTAGTTTTAGCTCAGTCTCTTGTGGAAGTTAAAACTACTCTAAAAAATATTTTATTAATTAAAAAAAAAAAGTTCTTATACTGCTTTGGAGCTAAAGTAGATTTTGTAAAGAAGGTAGTTAATTAATATGCTTTTACTGTCGGTGTAGTTGGCTTTTCTCCAGCACGGTGTATGGTGTTTAAACATGTACGTTTAAGGGACAGCCCTGTTACAGAGGAACCACGTGTTTCACAAGGAGATTTCCCTGCACTCACGGCTCCCTGCCGTGGCAGTAGAGCTGGGCCCGATTCCTTTGTCGCCGTGGAGTTCTGTGACTTTGGGACCATCTTAGAACATCTGTGGCTATTTTGTGGAGGAAGGCTTAGGACAACCGCATGGCGTGCTGTTTGACGTAATCAGCTTTGGTGGGCTCCATGGGGTGGCTTTGGTGGGCTCCGTGGGGTGGCGGGGTGGACGTTCTTGGTTGGAGGTGGAAGGACTCGGGCTTCTGGTCACCCCCGGCACCGTTTCTGTGCCTGGACCCGTGGCTTTCCCGGCTGCTGAGCGTGTGTGTGTCTCCAGGTAGAAGGACATGAGGTACGATGGAGACCACGGCCTCTTCCACCCCTCCAGTGGTTGGTTTCCGTAGGTGTCTAATAATTTGATGTAAACATTGTTTATGTGGCTTTTCGTTATTAGCTCGAAAGTAAGTAGCCCGTGTCTGTGTACTGAGTGAGCGTTGAGGAGGTGGGATAATCTCTTACCACCCTCCCCTCCCCCCCAGCTCTACAAGTAATGGAATATTATGAATGCGTTTCCTCTAATGATAGAACCGCAACAATTTTCAAGCAAAGGAAAAACAGGTTAGTAGCACCATCTACAGGCTCCTGAAGAGGAGAACTGTCTGTGCGGTTCTTCAGTGCAAAGGGTTTTGTGGGAAAGGGAATTTAAAAAGCCTCATAAAAAATGTGTTTTTGTGAAATCTCCTAATATAAGTGGATTTGTTCTTCCCCACTCCTGCGATCGTTTCTCAGTGTGTCCCCGTGTGGACTGAAGCAGGAGAATGTTGGCGCGATGAGCTCCGCGTCCCACTGGCTTCCCTGTTTTGTCCCCTTGCTTACGAACCCCCCCCCCCCCCCCGCTCTCTCTCTCTCTCTCTCTCTGCGGTAGTGACAAGGAATTTCATAGGGATTCCAGCAGGTTCATTCATAATAGGTCACATTGTAAGACCTGAGGCATAAAGCCTGCCGGCCAAAGACATTTTATTTTGCCTCTTCTGTATACTCAAGGGATTTATTGCATCAGTTACTTCCATCAGAGGAAAAATAAATGCAGGCATTTTGGGGTTGTTTGTATTTTTGTGTGTGTGTCAGTATTTCCCTTTTCTTCTTCTTCTTCTTCTTTTTTTTTTTCCCCAGAGGAAGTTGAGGTAGTGCCTCTGGTTCAAAGTGGCCTGAGCACTGGGTATGGTGCATAAACCATGAACATGGAACACTGAAAAAGTAAAATGAAATTAAAACAAAAAATAATAAAACCCATAGTGGCCTATTTCGTCCCCAAGATTCTATGATTCTGTGATCAGAAATTGTTTGGGGGGCATGCACTATTCTGTGCTATACTGGATTCTGGGAGACTGGTTGAAAGATTCATTTGTTTTAGAGAGAGAGAGGCAGAGAGGGAAGGAGAGAAGCAGACTCCCTGCTGAACACAGAGCCTCACACAGGACTCTGTCTGGCCACCCTAAGAACATGACCTTGGGACTCTCAATTCCCATTTAAAGATAAAAATCTTTAAAAAAAACCAAAAACAAAAACAAAAAACTGAGCCACCAGGTACCCCTGGTCCTTTTTTTTTTTTTTTAAGATTTTAATTTAATTTAATTTAATTTTATCTGAGCAGAAGCAGGGAAGGAGAAGGACAAGCACATCCCACTCCGTGGGGCTCGATCCCACAACCGCAGAGATCGTGACCGTGACCTAAGCCCAAAGCCAAGAGTCCGCTGCTTAACCAGCTTAGCCGCCCAGGGATCCCTGGAAACTGGTCTTCTAACACGGTCATAGTGGCGATGGTATTTCCTTTCTCAAATGCCCGTTTCTTTGTGTGAGTTTTTTGTTGTCACTTGTTTTGTTTTCCTGCTGCTAAACTGGTTATCATCATTTTTGGCAACCTAGGAAGTTTTATTGGATTCTTTGAATGACTGTATTGTAAAGTATTTATGGTATTAGCAGAGTTGCAATTTTCTGTTAGAAATAGCCTATTAAAATTAATAATTGGGTCCTTGTAATTGTTGTTGGAATCCCTGTTCCATTATAGTGTGTTTGTTACTGGCAAGTGGCTAGGCGTTTCTGGGATGTGCGGAGAATAGGCGCTCAATTAAGCATTTAAAACTCCCAAGAAGCCACCCCCTCTGAGGAAAAAATAAAAAAAATAGAAAGAAACCAAAAGATGGAGCATAAATTAAAGAGATAAGACTGTTGCTCAAACAATGGTATTTCTTGGAGGACCAGAGGACTAGAGGAGATGCGTACTGGGGGGAGAGGAGAGGCTGAGATAAAAATATCAGTGAGATTCCTCCGGTGTCTGTTGAAACAGACGGGCAGATCCCACCAAACCGGTGCCAGCAGTGATCACTGTCTGGAGGTTTATGTCTCTCAATTACTGGTGGTTTAGGTTCATGGAACAATTAGTAATATTTCCATTTATTTTTTTTTTAAAACCTCTTTATTGTCAACATGTGAACCAATTGTGCGTGGAACGCAGGGGCCTTTCTCTGCAGAAGTAGAGCAGTAATTGCAGGACCCGTAGAAATGTAGAGCGAGGTGCCACCTTGTCGTTCTAGCTAATATTTTTCCCTGTTTTTCTCGCACCAGATGGCACTGTTTAGTTCTGTTTCACAGTCTTGTTCTGGAAGTTTCTTTGGGAGAATCTGCTTGAGCCCAGGCTCGCCAGTGACACGTCTGTATTATGCATGAAGGCTTTAGGAGTACTCGTAAAAGGCCGTTGACTCAGAAATGGAGCTGTTTGGGGTCTGGTGGTTCCTTTCCAGCTGCACATTCACTGTGAGGTGAGCCTCATAAACCAGCTGGTAGACATCTAGAAGCTTCTTGGGGAGCTCAGCCCGTGTTTTGCTTGGAGACACGTTGCCGCAGTGTGACTTTCGGCATTCGCACAGGCCGCCGTAATTCTGGGAGCGTTCTGGAATTATTTCATATGTAAAAGTGGATCTACAATTTTAAGGGCACAGCTATTTTATGGAAATCTTGTGGAGCTTAAAATGCTTTGAGATAGTCTGTTGAGCTTGAGATTCATCAAATCAAATCAAGAAAATAAAACTTGAAGAATGTTTCCGGCTTGTCTTTTGATTCCCAAGAGCAGCTCAGAAATACATGGTCAGAGACCTCGGAGGTCAGTGCGTCGGAATGAGGCGGGCTCCTCCCAGGCCCACGTCCTCGCTGCTCATAAAAACAAAACATCTTTTTCGAGAGGTAGAATTCGCTTTATCTAATAAAAATGCCGGATCCTGCGTTTTAAGGCTTATCTCTTTGTGAAGCGCGTTTCCTTCCCTTTCTTTCCTGTGCTCTTCCCCCTGCTCGGGAGCCGCGGGCCGTAATTACGGTACAGGGTCGTCGGGGTCCGAGCCGCGGACCGTAATTACGGTACAGGGTCCGTCAGGGTCCGAGCCGCGGGCCGTAATTACGGTACAGGGTCCGTCACGGTCCGAGCCGCGGGCCGTAATTACGGTACAGTGTCGTCAGGGTCCGTCAGGGTCCGAGCCGCGGGCCGTAATTACGGTACAGGGTCGTCGGGGTCCGAGCCGCGGACCGTAATTACGGTACAGTGTCGTCAGGGTCCGTCAAGGTCCGAGCCGCGGACCGTAATTACGGTACAGTGTCCTCAGGGTCCGAGCCGCGGACCATAATTACGGTACAGGGTCCGTCAGGGTCCGAGCCGCGGACCGTAATTACGGTACAGGGTCCGTCACGGTCCGAGCCGCGGGCCGTAATTACGGTACAGTGTCGTCAGGGTCCGTCAGGGTCCGAGCCGCGGGCCGTAATTACGGTACAGGGTCCGTCAGGGTCCGAGCCGCGGACCGTAATTACGGTACAGTGTCCTCAGGGTCAGAGCCGCGGGCCGTAATTACGGTACAGGGTCTGTCAGGGTCCGTCAGGGTCCGAGCCGCGGGCCGTAATTACGGTACAGGGTCCGTCGGGGCTGCCGCTGCACCTGCAGTCGTCTCCGAAGGACAAGCAGGAGAGCAGTAACAAATGAGTCAGGGACTCCACCGGAGCAGCTGTCCGGAGAGGGGAAGGGTCTCCAGCCGCAAGAGGGTTAGCGCGGTGCCCTAGGCACAGTCTGGGACTGAAGTCAGATCTTTCCCAGGGGGGTGGGCATCAGGGATTGGAGGAGAGCTGGGCAGAGAATTATCTTTTTGTTCCCCAATTCCGTGAATTAACCTCTTCATGCCGGTTTCCCAGGGGGAGACTTGCCTGGTGTCATTGGGGCCTCCTGCGAATCGCTGTCTGCGTCCATCCGTCTGTTTCTGATTGATAAATCTTTCTCTGTGTCTGAGGGCGTGGGAGGGGTAAGCGTGTTGCTCTCCATCAGCGCGTCGTGATGGGTACGTTCTGTCTCACTGTCTCACTGTTTCGTCTGCAGACTGCGAAGCTCCTTCACACCTGCCTTTCTGGGAATTCGTGGGGTCCGGGACCACCTGCCCGCCTCTCCTTGCATCTTCCTGCTCCCGCTGGTGAGCTGGGTTGGAGCCGGGGCTGGAGCTCGAGAGCCCTGTGCAGACCAGGGCAGTGAGCGCACACAGGAGGTCCGCATTTCCTGTCTGTAGAACCAGAAGGATTCACCTGGGGTGTCTTGAGCTGTCCGTCCCCGCACCACGGACAGGAAAGCCCAGCGGCTCCCAGCGAAGCCTCCTCTGCTGCGGCTGGAGAGGCGCTGGGCGGCTTCGCTGGCTCCCAGGCGCGGGTCGTCTGCGGAACCATGCATGGGACAGGCCGCGTCTATAAATCAAGCCCTGGATTTTATTAGAGTGTTTATGTAACCTCAGTTTATGTGCCATAATTCTTTGCTGTGTAGCCTCGAGTAATTCCCAAAGAGGATGTTTGTTCTTTTTCCTTATAAATTTTCTAGCACAGGCTTTTGTTTTGACATTCATCCTCTGTCCCTCCCCCTCCTTCAGCCTTTCTGGGAGGGGTGGGGGGTGGGGGGGTGTCCCTGGCAGTTGATTGCTTTTTACGGAGTAAATTGAATAATCCAGGAAAGGTTAGATTCTATTTTTACTAGATATTATCCCTACCCTTAAGTGTGTGTGTCTGGGAGTGCAACCTTTGCTCAGATTCATTTTTCACATTTTCAAGATTATAGGGTGGTCGGGTTAACGTGTCCTTAATTGTTGAGGAAATGAAACGTAAGTGGTAAAAACTAGCCTATGGGGTCCGTGGGAGCCCCAGCGTGCCCCCGCCCAGCCCCTCTACACACACCATCCCTCACTGAGCTGATGCTGATGGAGTCAGAGTGAGCGCTCAGAGAGACCCAGACACGGAGCTTAGAGTCAAATCCACTTTTAACTGAAGAAAATGCCAGAGTGAGCAGCCCCGGGTCAGCTGTCTTGCACGTGGATGACTACACTGCGAAACGTCCTCGGGAATAAAGACAACTGGACCTAGCCGTGGCGCGTTTGTCGAGAAGCAGCTACGTGTTTTTACTTCTCCGTTCTTGCTTCAGACCTCCATCTGTGGTGGGACAGGCGTTAGGACAGCGACCTTGAACCCACTGTGGACACGCTTGCGTCCTGTCCCGTCTAGAGCACATGTCCGTCCGCATCCAAGGAGCGTCCGTGCCTCTTGACGGTATTACTGTACACCTGTGTGTGTCTTCCTAGTTCCGGGTGCTAGTCACGGGAGAAGTTCATACAGGGAGTACCTGTTTTTCATGTTTACAGAATTGCATGTAAGCTCTGGAACGCTGCTGTTCCGTGTCGCAGGCACACGTGTTACGGGGCACGTGAAATATGACCGACCTTAAGGACATGTGCTTTAAGGACAAAATGCACACAGGATTTTGGACCTTTAGTGTGAAAGCAAGAATGTGAATTCTCTCTCCAATAATCTCTACAGAGCACACGTTGAAAAGATATTTCAACCCCTTCTTCAATGCCTTGGGTTAAATAAAATACATCATTGAAATTAATTCTACCTATTCTTTTTTACACCTGTAAGTATAGCAACGAAAAGATTTTAACATTACAGATACGGCTCGTATTCGTGACTCACGTAATTGGTACGTGCTGCTTCAGACTTGTGTGCCCAGTGGGGGAAATAGCAGACCAGTGTAATTGGTGAAGCTTTCCAGATTCTATTATCTTTAAAAGCATATGTTATGGATTTTAATAGCATATTAATACTCAAAATTGGTGATAACATATGAATGAGATTGGACATGCTGATTGTGTGTAGCTTGGAGATTTATGATGAAATACGGACTAGAAGGCCCTAGAATGAAGATTTATGAGGAAATACGGACTAGAGGGCCCTAGAAGGAAATGGTCCTCTCTATCTGTCATACCCCTCTCAGTGTGTTAAGGAAGAGATCTCATCCCACGGCGTGCAGAGACCAACAGTGTGGACTCTCGGGTGTGAGCCCAGCTTCGTCGCTTAAAGACTGTGTGACCGGGGGACGCCTGGGTGGCTCAGTTGGTTGAGCAGCTGCCTTCGGCTCAGGTCATGATCCCGGCGTCGTGGGATCGAGTCCCACATCGGGCTCCTTGCTCTGCGGGGAGCCTGCTTCTCCCTCTGCCTCTGCCTGCCACTCTGTCTGCCTGTGCTCGCTGTCTCTCTCTCTGACAAAGAAATAAATAAAATCTTTAAAAAAAAAAAAAAAAGACTGTGTGACCGGAAGCGAGATACTTAGCTCTCCGTGCCTCAGTTTCTCCATCTGTAAAATAATACGGGACCGACCCTAAGCGGTTTTATGTGTTAAATAAGACAAGATATCAAGTGTACCCTGGAATGTGCTACATGAGTTAGCTGTTACAGTGATAAATACCGTCATTGTGCTGTCATCAAAGAAGGTACAACTTTGATACTCACGAGTAAATGCTCTTCTTAAGCCAGTGGAAGCTGTTGGCTTTCAGAAATCAGTCTGATTTTTTTTTTTTTTTTTTTTTTTTTTGAGCTCAGAAGCAGCAAGAAATAAAATTGGAAAATAAATGAACGAAAGGGGGAGCTCACTTATTGGGACGTGTAACGAGAACCCTCTGCGAAATGGAGCTTGTGGTCATCACAGATGTGTATCTTTTTATCATAGTTCCCTCTTGCCAAGTGTATGTTTGTCAGCAATTTTGAGGCTTTTGATGTTATCTTTATATTTCTTCTTTTTTAAAAATGATTTTATTTATTTACCTGAGAGAGCGAGCAGGAACGGGGGTAGGAGCAGAGGGAGACGGAGAAGCAGGCTTCCCGCGGAGCAGGGAGCCCGATGCGGGGCTCCATCCCAGGATCCCGAGATCATGATCTGAGCCGAAGGCAGATGCTCAACTGACTGAGCCACTAGGTGCCCCTGGATTTATTTTCTGATAGGT
This sequence comes from Mustela lutreola, assembly GCF_030435805.1. Lineage (NCBI taxonomy): Eukaryota > Metazoa > Chordata > Mammalia > Carnivora > Mustelidae > Mustela > Mustela lutreola. The sequence continues at coordinate 46,404,457 of NC_081306.1, forward strand.
GATAACCTCATGATCTTGTTTTAGAGAAAAACCATCTGTATTGTCCTAAAACTCTCTGGATTTTAAGGTAGTATGCGTATGTACATAAAAAGATGTTTAGTAAGTCATTCCTACGTGTTCTTTATCAGGATGATGAACCCAGGAATCGGTTGGTTTTTATTTTGCTGATTAAAACTTGTGGTCTTGTTAAGACCCTCGACAGCACTCTGGAACAAGTCTCTTACACCAGCGGGTGGGTGGCTGTGAGCGATCTGTGTTGCTGGGACTTTATCGTGGAGAAACGGACATCTGTGATGGAATGGTAGATGAGATTTGCCCATGGGAGAATCTTTTTAGGGTAGAAGATGGTACTTAAGAAGACATGTATCATCAAAACTCTTGTACAGGCCCAGTCGCCTGAGTGGCCAACTCTGATTTCTGCTCAGGTCGTGTTCTCAGGGTCTGGGTTGGAGCCCCTCCTTGGGCTCCATGGTCCACTCAGGGTCTGTTTGATGTTCTCTCTCTCCCTCCACACCTCCCCCTGCTTGTGCACTTTCTCTCTCTAAAATAAATACATCTTTTAAAAACAATCTAGTGCAGGCCAGTACTTCCCCCGTGTCACCTATAAAGCAGTTTATATTTTGAATTATACATGTCACATGATGAGGGACTTCTTCTAACTTGGCTTTTTTTTTAAAGTCAATCATTTAGTCAAACAAATTTATTAAACTCCTGCAGTATTCCAGGCAGAATGCTGACCCTCAGGTCACCGGGGACACGCATCATGATGTGACATTTTAGCACAGCCTGGCACCATGGCAGAGACCCTCACGTACTTTTGTCTTTCTGCTTATTTTGCACCCTGCTGCTTTGTGCTGATAATGTGCGGGGGCTCTAACGGAGATCTGAACCGAGGGTTAGGATACTGAGAAACTCCCTTCTATAAACTGATGGTGTATTGCGAGATGGGGGGGGGGGGAATACCTCGTGCCCAGGCAGTTTGACTTTACATCTTACCTGGTGCCCCCCCCCCCCCCCGAGGCTTCCAAACCAGGGATGGGCGCTGGTGTCGTCCTGCCGGGGGGGCCACGCCCAGCAGCAGCAGTGCCCGGGCATGGCGGGTGCCGCAGAGACCATCTGCCAGAGGGTTTGCAGAATCTGACAGAGGTCCGGGGGGACGCGGAAGGTGAGTTAGTGCTCAAGTGGACGAGCACGAGAGGGAGGATCAGAAACCTGTAAGGCGTAGCCCCCCCGTTTTGAAGGGTGGAGGCGTGGGAAGGAGCAGGAGGAGGATTCCTGCTGCGTTTTCCAGAGTAGGTTCGAAGCTGTGAGGAGAGGCTTCACGGGGACCATCTTAAATTTGAGGGCGCTATTAGACTTCATAACGGATATGATAAGTATCCTATGAAATGTGCAGTTGGGACTGTGGGTCTGGTCCGCAGCGGAGGTGAACTTTAGGACGTCATGCTCTAAAGGTCATCGCGAAAGCCTGGGGAGGTGGATAAGATCATTCTTCTCTCCCTGGTGATACAAAATCACGTGCTTCTCCACGGTGCTTCTGGAAGATTTTCACACACTTGCGTTTGCCCTTCAAGGCCCTGTAAGATTGCTCGCTTTACTTTGTTGTCCCGTTTGCAAGAGTTCCTGGTGTCCTCGGCCGTGCTGCAGGCTTTCCAGATGAGCCCGGCAGCTTGTCGGCTTTTCCTTCCCGTGTTCTGTGTCTTCATTACATCACACGTGCTGCTTCTTGTGTCTGCAAGGCTTTGTGCCTTTTGTCCTCTTAACAGACGATCTTTCATTACTGCCCCGCCCTGAATCCCTTGTAACCAAGCGAGTAGCTCCATCCTGAACCCATAAGATGTTTTATGTTTTTTTTTTTTCCTTCTCACTGCATAGGAATTACTGCCTGCCTTTTTCCTCATTCTCTATAGACGGGAATGCCTCAGACAGGGAAATAACTTTATTTATCTTAACATACCCAGCTGTACGAGAACCCTTAGCACATAGGTGCTCAGCAGATTTTTTTATTGAATTAATTCAGTTGTATGTGAGCCACTGGCGGTGCATTACTGATTTCAGAGGTGTTCACAAGTTCTTACACCTTAAACACGTAACGATCTGCAAAGTCTCCATCTGTTAAATGTAAGCAGGAATAAGACGAAACCTAAGGTCTTTATCAAAACCATTTTTGAATTGCAAAATCAATGCCTGTTCCTTCTGGAAAAGTTGACTAATACAGATAAACTTAAAGAAGAAAACTTAGGGGCGCCTGGGTGGCTCAGTGGGTTAAGCCGCTGCCTTCGGCTCAGGTCATGATCTCAGGGTCCTGGGATCGAGTCCCACATCGGGCTCTCTGCTCAGGGGGGAGCCTGCTTCCCTCTCTCTCTCTGCCTGCCTCTCCGTCTACTTGTGATTTCTCTCTGTCAAATAAATAAAATCTTTAAAAAAAAAAAAAATTTAAAAAAAAAATTAAAAAAAATAAAGAAGAAAACTTAGACTACCAGAAACCATGCCACTTGTGATATCGCGGTTTAAATCTCTCAAGTCATTTTTTTAGCCTATGTACACAGAGTAATAAAAATAGCATGAATTTGTGCATATTCTTGAGAGTTTTATAACATAACAATCTCTTGCATCTTTTAAATATCAGTAAGTAGTCATTTGCTAAATGGCCATCATAAAGGTTGTTCAGCCAGTTCCCTGGTGTTGGATTTTTAGGCCGTCCCAGATTTCTCATGGAAATAGTCACACTTGCATGAAAAATATAGTAGTCTTGTCATTGTTATCTTTATTTTCTTCAAGAACATTTTTGAGGAACAAGAATATATATCTTTATTTTTATAAACTATTATCAGATCACCTCTTGGAAAAGTCACACCAATTACATATTTTCATCATGTTCTTCGGTTTCAGATTGCCTGAAGCTTAAAAATATATGTGTAGATAATTCAGCTTGCTTCCTTAGAAATGACAGACTTGGGGTTAAAGAAATGACCAACTGAAGATTTTTTTTCATAGTATGTTTTTATAGAATTTTAAAGTAGGCTTTTATGAATCATTATCAGGGTTTTTAAGTATGAGAAATAAATTTCCTTGTCTAAGAGGTTTTAGATTCTAGGAATGGGGTGAGGACCTTCCCAGGTCTAGGGCGGGCGGTGATGTGTCCGTCAGCCCTCCCGTTCCGGCTCTGTCATCTGCCGGTCTTCCCCAGTCCCCTGTGTGGCCGCCCCTAACTGCATCCCCGAGTTTTCGTTAGGACAAAGTCTTGGATGTAGGCCCGTGGATGTTAAGGGTCAGTGGCTGAGTTAGGGGTGTGGGATAACTTCTGTATACCTCTGAGTCCTCCCCGCTACCGCAGATTCTTTTGGCCTGCACCATCCACACCAACTAACAGTTGTAAATGATTATTCACAACACGCCGGAGGCTCCTCCCCCAGCCCCGGACCTGTCCTGTGGTTGAGCTTACGTATGTCACAGCTCCTAGTGAAGGGTTGGTCAGTTCTGCCCATGAAGCACCTGCCCTAATTTGTTCGTTTTTCAAACTGATTTTCAGTCTTAGCCAATCACTTAAGGAAACAAGAGAGGGCCAGAGGTGCCACCATTCGATATTATTGTCCCGAGGTCTAACCTGACCTCACAGTGATGGAATGATGATCTTTTATAGCTTTCATGTCTCCTGAATAAATCTTTTACAGGTTTCTCGACAGACTCCCCCCTCTTCCCAAACATCAGAAACATGCACGAGAGAACCGTCAGACCACAGAAAGCAAATCACGGTCAGAATAAACACACTATTTTTCTGGCAAACTTGTGGAATCTAATAGCTGTAGGCAAGAGATATTTATGGAAACCAAGATTTAAGTGTGGTTTATTATGTTTGTGGAGTAGTTTAATACGACTTCTCTTTAAAATAAGTTTTTAATTTAGGAAAAAAGAATTCAGATTTGTTCCCAGAGTAGAAATGACCGCACGTCGTGGGAGTGGTTAGGGTTTGGGGTTCATGTGGGTAGGGTTCCCAAAGTAGAAATGACCGCACGTCGTGGGAGGGGTTAGGGTTTGGGGTTCATGTGGGTCGGATTGCTGTTTACCTACTAGAGTCCTTGGGTGGATCTAAAAGCTTTCCCAGATGGAATTTATGGAGTGAAATTTAAAACTAGTGTCCTGTGTACTACAATATATGGTTACAGCAATCAGTTTAGAAAGAAATAGAATGGAGAAGATGCAGGTTAAATGATGAGTCCTGTGCGTTCAGTAGGATGTGTGCAGAGCAAGCTTTAACCCTCAAGTGCTATGTCAGCTTCCAGCGTCCGGTCTAGAGCGCGTAGGCACTGTCCGATCCTGGAGCGCATTTACTGGGTCCAGTGGCAGAGTGTAATCCATTCTTAGTAGCACCTTCGAGGGACGATGACCGTGTAGACGCCTGGCCAGGGGGAGGCATCGAGGTGACAACTGATACTCCCTGTGGAGTCCGTCCTGATTCTCCAGGCTCTGCGCTGAGCTTTCCCTCTTTTACCTGGTATGGCCCTCCCTCCAGCCTGATGAGCGCAGATGGTTTTGTAGCCACCTTACAGATGAGGTGGTCGGAGTGCGGAGAGTTTTCTCAAGTCCTATTTACATCCGCAGGGTGGCCGCCTAGAGCGCTGCAAAGCGTCCAGTGCTTGAGGGCCGTCCGCTGAGGGAGCAGGTGAGGGTTATGATTGCCCAGAGGAGGCCCTTTTGTCTAATTTATGCAAGTCCAGTAAAGGCCAGCTGGAGCCCTCATTACGAAGTTGGTTGGTGGCAGAGTCGGGATTTGAACTGAATCCTGTGTGGCTCTGGGAGTCGCGCTGTCATCGTTACTTGGTGCTGCCTCTTGGATACAGTTGACTACGTCACTCATCTTCGAGTCCCTTTTTATTCCTCTTTATATTATAAAAAGTGAATTTATGCTGTGAAATGCCTTAGGGACCTTGAACTAAAATTGTCTGAAAACAAATGTTGAGGTGACTTCCTTGGAAAAAGACTAATTCCTTAACTTGAGGCTGGGGAGAGGGCATACGAAGTCCGTCTAAGACTTTTCCATTTCTCCTGCATGTGCGTGAATGAATACAGGTATTAAGTTCAGTGTCCATGTCCTGCAGAGATTAATTTGGCTGGAGGAATGAAATGAAGAATTGTCCAGACTACAAAGACCAGGCATATCTGCAGGGCAGGTAGGCACCTTCTTAAAAATTGAATCAGGATCTGGTAAAGGCATCAGACAATTACAAAGTATACGTGTAGGACTTCAGATTCTCTTTCATCGAAGTGTAGCTGACATGCAGTGTTGCATCAGTTGCAGGGAGACACGTAGTGATTCAACAAGTGCTGTGCGTCCCACAGTGCCCACCGTGATCAGAGGAGTTGGCACCTGTCGCCGTGTGATTTATTACGATATCATGGAGTATATTCTCTACGCCGTATGTGTCGTCCTCGGGATTTGACTTCCTTTACAACTAAAACTTTGTATCTTTGGGGCACCTGGTGGTTCAGTCAGTTAAATGTCTGCCTTTGGCTCAGGTCAAGATCTCGGGGTCCTGGGATCCAGCCTATGTCGAGCTCCCTGATCAGCACGGGGTCTGCTTCGCTCCCTCTCCCTCTGCTGCTCCCCCTGCTTGTGCATGCATGTGTTCTCTCTCTCTCTCTCTCTCTCTCTCTCAAGTTAAAAAAAAAAGTCTTTAAAAGTTTGTATCTCTTAATCCCCTTCCCGATTTGTCTGTTTCCCAGTGCCCAGTCTTCTGGTAGCTTCCCTTTTGTTCTCTGTATTTGTGAGTCTTTGCTATTTGCTTTGTTGTTGTTGTTGTTGTTCATTTGTTTGGTTTTTAGATGACCCATGGATACGAGAGCATATGTATCTCTGACCTTTCTCCGTCTGACTTATTTCAGGTAACATAATACCCTTTGGGCCCACCCGGGCTGTCACACGGGGCAGGATTTCATGCACCCCATCACCTTCTTCACCCCTTTATCTGTCCTTGGACATAGGGTGCTTTTGGCTGTTGTAAAGGATGCTGTGGCAGTCGTACGGGTGCGTTTATCTTTTTGAATTAATGTTTTCATTTTCTTTGGGTAAACATCCAGTAGTGGAACTCCCGGATCCCACGGTGGTTCCATCTTTAATTTTTTGAGGAAGCTCCATCCTGTTTCCCACAGTGGCGGCCCCACGTTGTGGTCCCACCAATAGCGCACGAGGGTACCTTTTTCTCCGTGTTCTCCCCAGCGCTGGTCATTTTCTTGTAGGACTTCAAACTTTGATCTGATCTGCCGGCCATTACCGGACCAAATGTAGGAGCTAACTTCCTCAGGGTAGCTCAAATGAAGGAATTACACATCTACAAAGTTTAAAAAAAAAAAAAAAAGTTTTTGTAAAGTGTGCCTGGTTTTCCTTTCTTCTAGCGATGTCTTGGGGTGTCTCAGTTACCCGGGTCTGCGGCTCAGCCAGCGGAGTCACGAGGAGACCCGAAAGCCTTGGCTCAGAAAGGGGAGACGTGTGTGGACGTTTCTGAGAGGCTCGCACGGGAGTCCTGGACTCTGGTTTCTTTCGTCTCGGTCCCACTTAAACTGTTTCCTCAAAGGTTCCCCAGTGGCTTCCACTCTGTAAATCCAACAGTCTTGGACATTTTATGTGTATATTTAGAACCTTTGCAGAGCCATGACCAGGATTTGCGTCTGTGGTGCTTCTTCAGTCCTACATGCTTCCTGCGTGAAGCGATACTCAGAAACATCAGGAAAGGTGAATTTGAGATGAACCGCGGAGACCTGCTCGCCCGAGATTTTTCTCGCTTAATGTATATTAATTGTTCACTTGCTCTGAGCTCAGCAGTGTGCTCTTTGCTAGAAGGGATGTAGAAATCTCTGCTTTCTGGAAGATTACAATTCAATTAGGGAAAACAAAATCAATACATAGTTCGTGATATAATATAAGAAATCACAGATAACGACAAACAGGAATCAAGACACCTTTCTTCACTAGGCCTGTCCGTGTGTCTCTACCTCGTTTTGGTGCTTTTGGAAGTCACCTCGCGGCCTGCTGTGCTGAGCGGGGGAGCCGTTCCTCTCCAAGAGGGCCGTGACTCCAGAGGATGTAATTCTCCTGGCCTGAGGCTCCTATCAGACCCTTCTGTTAGCGGTAATTAAAAGAATTTTCTGTCTAACTTAAAAGCTATCCTCCATAGTGATCATCTCCCACCCCTAGGCTGCGGACCAAAGTGCATAATAATGAGCCGTAAAATCTAAAACCAAACAGTGTGTCTCCTTTGACATTTGCAGTGTGTGTGTGTGTGTGTGTGTGCGCGCGCGCGCGCGCACGCGCAGAGGTCACCGCTTACCTCTGTTTTGGTTCTCAAGAAAGGATGGCTCATATGAAAACCAGGGAAAAAAAAGTACTGGTTCTCGATTTCGTGCTGTCCACTAGAACCTTCCGTGAGGACGGCAGTGCTGTCTGTCTGCTGTTCAGCTCAGTAACCACCAGCCACAGACGCACTTGACATGTGGCTCGTGTGACTGAGGAAGTGAATTTTGAGATTTTATCTTATTTTCACAAATTTAAATTTATTTAGCCCCATGGTGGCTACTTTTCTACCATTATTAGGTAGAAGGGTACCTCACATGTTGGTGGTTTTTTATTTGAAGTTGGCAGGTTCAGTTTCTGTTGGAAGATTCCCTTCTTTTACTTCACACCTTCCTTGTCCTCTGTCCCACTCAGAATCTTCTGTTTTCCTGGGGTTCCCTCCCCCAACTTCTCTCTCTTGGTCTTTTCTCACCGTTCCGTGCTGAGTCAGGCTGCCAGGACCCCTCAGTATGCAGAACTTACTGTTACCTTTTACCTAGTTAGATTTGCCTGCCGTTTCCTCCTCCCGTCTGCGAGGACCCAAGATGGGTCATTTCCCAGATACGCAGTGTTTCCTCCAGGCTCCTGATGCGCTGGTCATTTTTTACGAACAAAGAGAAAAGGAGCAAGATTTTTTGGTATTTCCGGTGAACTCATGCTGATTCCTGAGTTCATTGCTTCTCTTTCTGAGTACATAAAAGAGACTTCTCTGGTAGCCCATTCTAGAATCTTACAAGATCAGTGGTAGGAAGATTCATAAGCCTGGGCTAGACTGTCGTAATCAAATCACAGGAAGTTTGCAGGTTCCTCTGTTTAGGGGGATTCAGCAGCCTCTGCAGGGTGTCCGCTAGTCTGACCCTCTAGATGCGGCCCCGTGCTTTGGTCCTCAAGCTCCGTCCGCCTCTGCCGCCTTTCTCCCTCCTCTCCCCTCCTCCTCCTCTCCCTCCCCTCCCCCACATTTCTTTTCCTCCTTCCTGCCACCTGTCTCTTTCTAGCTTTTTCTCACCCCTTTACTTGCGCTTTAATTCACATGAAAGTACTGCCAAGACGAGGTAGCTATGCCTTTCTTTACGTTAAATGTTTTCCCTATTCAGAATCATGATTTTTATTTTTATTTTTCAATTCTTGATTTTATTTTAAACCTCAGCGAACATCGGTGATGGTGAGAATCCCAGGACAAGAGAGCCTGTTCTGCTCTATGGTTACACTCTGTCATCCGGAGAATGCTCACCATGATGCTGGAGACCTTTGACTTTTTCCAGTTGCCAACAAAAGCTGGGGTCCATCATCTAAGTGCAGTAGAATTAAAAGCAGTTTTGGGGGGCCCCTGGGTGGCTCAGTGGGTTGAAGCCTCTGCCTTTGGCTCAGGTCATGATCTCAGGGTCCTGGGATCGAGCCCCACATCAGGCTCTCTCCTCTGCAGGGAGCCTGCTTCCTCCTCTCTCTCTCTCTCTCTCTGCCTGCCTCTCTGCCTGCTTGTGATCTCTGTCAAATAAATAAATAAAATCTTTAAAAAAAAAAAAAAAACAGTTTTTGCCTCTAAAGCTTTGAATGGGTTTCTGCATCACTGGTGGTGGACGTTTTGAAGGTGCGTCTTGTCAGGATCTGTTAGACATGCCTAGTCCCCTCCCGTCCTGGAGTCTCAGCAGTTTTTACTTGCACGGCCAGAAGCCGTTCTTTGCGTGCCCGATGCGTCTCATCCTTGACACTGAGTTAAACCCCATGCTGAGGGGGTGTTCCTGTCTCTCCCCTGCATCACCCACATCCCTTTGTAGCCCTTATCCTCCAGTACTTGTTTCTGTCCTCCTGTTCCTCTCGGTCTGTGCCGCACCCTCGGTGCCCAAGGCCATGGTGGAGGGGGTATGAATAGCATCGCTGATCTGTGAGTTTGGGAAACTGTCCACAGAGCTATGGATTGGGAAGGCAGGATACTGGACTAGTTAACTGTCTATCGGTAGGCTTCAGGAGAGGATTCGTGCCGTCTGCATCGAGGCCCTGAGCATGACAAGGGGAGTGAGAAAGGAAGCATTTTAAAGGCACTTTGGTGACTCTGTGATGTTAGCTAAAAGTTTTAGATTCTGTCCTTAAAGTGTCTTAAAAGGGGACACCTGGGTGGCTCAGGCATTAAGTATCTGCCTTTGGCTCAGGTCATGATCCCGGGGTCCTGGGATCGACCCCGCATCGGGCTCTCTGCTCAGCAGGGAGCCTGCATCTCCCTTTGAGCGCCCTCTGCCCACTGCTTGTGCTCTTTCTCTCTCCCAAAGAAGTAAAAATAAAAATCCTTAAAAAGCAATACAAAACAAAACAAACAAATCCGAGGACTGGTCCGCTATGGGGCGTCATGACTCCAGGAACTTGACCTCCATTATCTCGTGCACTTCCTCAAGAAATAGGTCATGAGGGCTCCGTGTTCGCACCCCCACTTTATAGACTGGAAGCCAGAGCACGAAGTCTGCCCTCCAAGTGGTCGAAACCATCTTCTGCTTCTCTTAAAAGCTCTCTGCGATGTTCTCCCGGGCCCTGCTGGGACAGCAACTGTGTCCTTGGGGACAGTGCGTACAGAGAGCGCTGGCACTGCTGGGTGCAGGGTTGGTGCCCACGGTATGACCAGCCCATCATGGTTATTATTGCTGCCTTTTCCGTCGGAGTCTCTCCACCATCCGAAGAGTTAACGGAACTTCCAGAGTCCTGATATGAAGGGGGTGATCGGACTGTGTCTGTCACAGTGAGTAAAAGGACATTGAAAAGACATGTAGTCATGGGAATAAAGCTGAGGAAACACATGTTCCACTGGAATGGCTTCCATTAGTGACAGATCCTCCTGTATTTTGGAACAATTCCCAGATGAAAGATTTGGTGAAATTCAGACATTAATGAAACTAATGTAAGCCATTCAGTATAGTGTGATCTTTTTTTCCTTAAACCTTGTGATTTGAGAGGCATATTCTTAAAACCCAATAGTGCACCCAAGCTGGATGTTCCCTTAGGTGTCCAGTGGGACCGGCCGTGGGGAGGGGCCGATCTGACCGTGTCCTGTAAACTCTGCCCTGTCCGGAGTTCGGAAAAAACCATCCCTGACCTCATTAAATCTGTCGAGTGGCACTGAGATCCCTTAAGAAAATAGTAACTTGATTCTGAAGTAAATGTCCCTGGAAAGTAGTAAAAGAAATGTGGGTTTCCGACCCCCCCCCCCCCAAATAGCATTAGTCAAACTCCAGGAGGCATTTGCAGTCAATTCCTGTGATGATTGGAAAGAAGCTTTAAAAATTCCTAAAATCCTTTGTAAAGACTTTTAAAACAGAAGAGAAAGAAATATTTATACAGTTCGTCCTGGGGAAGGAAACACGCTGCATGCCGGTCGTGTCTCTTTTTTAAACTCACCGGGATCTGGCGTTCAGGTTTCGCTTACCTTCGTGTCTTTGCTTCGTAACGGTCCTCCATAAACCCGTCACCCTCATGAGAGCGGCAGCATCGGAAACTGGTCTAGGTTTTCTGAAACCAGAAAAGTGATCCAGGCAGACGGATGCTAGATACAGACCACACGCTCTATACGGAACACTTCGACTTCTGATTTTGCAGAGCGGGATTAGGGGCGCACCAGAATCGAGCGAATACTGCGGAGTCCCCTGTGCCTCTACCTCCCCCACCGTCGGCCCCCGCTGCTGGGCCTGTCAGCATCGGCCTCCGGAGGGCCACGTTGGTTAACAGTCACGCACTCTGCGTGGGCACTTTCTCATCACCCGGAGTCCATGGTTTATCGTGTGGTTCACTTTTTGTGTCATGCAAGCTGGGGGTTTCCATGTACTTTCACTGCTTGAGAACTCGTTTCTTTCCGGTACGGGGCAATATTGCGCCGCCTGGATGTACCACGGTGTCACTGAGCCCTTCACCCGAAGGACGTGCTGGCTGCTTTTAGTGATTGCCATTTTTGATTAAGGTCCTGTAAACCTCTGTGAACAGGTTCCTGGGTAGCGATCTTAATACTCATGTGTGTTACTTTTATAAAAAAACTTCAGATTTCTCAGTGTAACAGAGTTACTGCAAGAGTGGTGTAGGTCACTTCACACCTGTCAGAACAGCTAAAGTCAGAAACACTAGAAACAACATGTGCTGGAGAGGGTGGGGAGAGAGAAGAGCGCTCTTCCATGTCCGTGGGATTGCACCAGGGTGCAGCCACTGTGGAAAACAGGGTGGAGGTTCCTCCCAAAAATGAGACACAGAACGACCCTGTGATCCCACAATCGCACTCCTGGCCGTTGGCCCCAAGAAACTGGAAACGCTCGTTCAACGAGACTGACAGGCTCTTGCGTTCATGGCAGCACGATTTCCAGTAGCCATTGCAGAGGTGGCCGGCGCGCCCATCGACACCGAACAGAGGAAGAGGCCGGGGTGCTGGCGCTGGAGCATTACTCAGCCACCAGAAAGAACGGAATCTTGCCGTTTGCCACCACATGGATGGGACTAGAGAGCCTGATGCTAAGTGGAATGAGTCCGAGGAAGATGCCGTGTAATTTCACTCATGCGGAACTTCAGACACAGAATGTGTGAACAAAAGAAACAACCCAAAACCTGACTTTCAGCTGTAGAGAACAGAGACCGATGGTTACCACAGGGGAGGCGGGTGGGGGGTGCGTGAAGTAAGGAGTTAAAGAATACACGTACCAGGATGTGCGTGGGGCGATGAACGTACACCCGAAACTAATACGACACTGTGTGTTCACTATATTGGGATTAAAACATAGAGAAAGTGATACAGGATGTGAGGATCTAGAAGTGCTGAATGCAAGATGGGGCATCTGAGTAGGACTTTCATTGGCTTAAGGATGGATTGGTTCACACCCAGGCTGGAGCAGCAGGGTTTGCTGTAACGGGAGCGGGATGTGATTCTGTTTGTCCACAGCACACGGGGAATGTGGGTTCGTTGGGGGCCATAGGCTTTCAGCAGCCCTAATGCTGGCCTCAAGAGGACGGATGTTTCCAACGAGGCCACGGAAGCCGTGGTGGACTTTCGAAGTGAGAAGTGATGCGTGGTGCCACGCGTGGAAGCAGCCACCGAAGCTCTCACTTGACCTTGCTTAGGCCGAGATAATTGAATTAGGACTAGTACCATGACATTTATTGAGCAGTTCTTTGTCCTTGTAATTGTTCACCAGTGTAGATGAACCTTCCCTGTAGTCGGTCCAAGTTAATGAGATTGTGCTAAAATGGCAAAGAGACGCACTCTAGTATAGTATCTTTTGTTCTAATATTCAAGATTATTTTTTCATAGTGGTACAGTTTCATCGGGCATAAAAACATGCTTTTTGACATATGGGGCCCATAGATTGGGGATTAAATACAAAAAGAAAGAAAGAAAGAAAGAAAAGCTTTTGTACAATCTCCTTTTGCTGTGTTTCCTCTCTTCTGTTTGAGCAAACAGCCTTGAATTTCACCTAAGCAAGGAAATGCTGGATAGAGGAACATCGTAGAGATGTTCTTCAACATCCTGGTGCCTCCCTTTTGTCACCTGTGACATGAGGACTTGGGTGGATCTCTAGGTTAGAGATGTTTTTTAACTAAACAGGAAGATAAGCTTCTCCAAGTGGAGAGATTTTTGAAAATAGAGGAGAAAACTAGCAAAGGAAAAGTATGGCAGCCTCAGGTTCGCTTGGGAGCTTGTTAGAAATTCGCGTCTTCCGACACTCCACCCGAGAAACTCTGAGTGGGACCCAGCGATCCGTTCTCAGTTTGCAAACCACTGATGAGCCGGCATTGGGATTGGAGGGAACGGGGAGTTACGGCTTTTGCTGCAGAAGAAAGGGTGCATCTTGTACTGTTAGTTACTGCTTACTGACCACCTACCTTGTTTTTATTTTAAGGATTTTATTTATTTGAGAGAGCATGAGTGGGAGGAAGGGCAGAGGGAGAAGCAGACGCCCCACTGAGCAGAGAGCCCAATGTGGGGCTCTATCCCAGGACCCTGAGATCATGACCTGAGCCCAAGGCAGAGGCTTAACCCACGGAGCTACCCAGGCGCCCCTTGACCACTTGTTTTGTAATGTGAATTTTGCAAACACAGCTCATATCATCTCAACCCTGGGATTATGGTATTATAATACTGTATTTTATAGATGAGAAAAAAGAGAATAATTTAAGAAATTGCAGAGTAGAGCTTCATAATAAAGCCTCTCTCATTAGCAGGGGGCCCGGCAGCAGCCTGGTCCTTACCCCTCTCCTTTCTGCGCTCCCTCGGCTGGTTCCCAGACGCCCTGGAGGGGAGGTGTTCATTCTCGCCTGCGTCCAGTGGGCAGAGGTGAGTGGTCCGGTGAAGAGAGCAGAGCAGCCGTGGTGGGAACCTGGTGTTTCCATCTCTCTGGCTTCTGTGAACCAGTCCTATGGCGCTAGGCCTGTTCTTCAACATCCTGGTGCCTCCCTTTTGTCACCTGTGACATGAGGACTTGGGTGGATCTCTGGGTTATTTTTGAATGTTCTCTGGCTCTGACATGGAGTTGGGGGTAGGTGGTCCAAGTAAGTGGCCGACTTCCATGAAACGGACTTAGGAAAATGATAGTTCCTCAACCCAAGAGCAGAACAACCTTTCTCCTGAGTCTGGCATCTCCCCGCCCCCCACGAATTTAAACAGGTTAGTATTTTAATTTTCTTGAGAGTGAGTAAGAGTTGTTAGATTTATGTTAAAATGCCATGGTATTTAAGGTTTCCAGATTTTAAGACAGAGATCATGAATGGAGCTCTGTGGCCCCAAAAATAAACAGGTCATTATATTTGCAAACAAAAAAAAGAAAAAAAAGAAAAGAAAAGTATTATCCTCTCTTGATAAGTGTTTGTAATGATAGTCACTGGAAAATATATTACTATGACATAAATAATAAAGGGTACTTAAGGAAATATTCTGCTAAGGACTATATAGACATGAAATATTTAGTACCTTTAATATGGTTTGGCAAAAGAAACTTCCTAATGGATTAAGTATTTATTTTATGAACCTGGAGCCAGTATGTAGGTAGAATTCATTTCTTGCTTAATTTCCCTCATAACCTTTCCTTTTCACATAGAACAAATGTCTTTACTTTTCCTTAGAAATATCCTTACTGTTTTTTTCTGAAACCTTTAGGCAAACTCAGTTACTCTGTGTATCTTCTGTAGAAATAAAGACCTGTTAATCCCAGTACAGTATTTTTTTTTTTACAAGCTCCAAGTTCATCTCTTAAGCTGGTGTGATCGTTCCATAGTGACATTTATCCCCCCCATTATGACATTTCTAAATTACAGCCCATCTCTCTCATATGAAGCAGTTCCCAAGCTCTCGGAATCTATAAAACAGCTGACTGTTGTAACATTCAATAAAGTGTAGACTTGCCCCGAGGTATTGTGTTGGTGACAATTTGCTCTGTTACTTTGGGATCCGAGGTTAAGTTGTTGAAGTACACCTGGTAGACTTTGGAGAGGCAGAAGACCTGGGCCCAGACCCTTCCCGTCAGTCCTTTTCCAGACCAACCTTTCCAGTCTTAGGAGGTCACTTGTCACGTGTTAAGATCTTCTCTTCCTGAGGGTAGAAGACTCTCAGTTTCGCCGTGCTCAGGAGCTCTGTGATTACTTGGTTCTGGTGTGAAGGCACATTGTGAGTTCGCTTTGCAGGAGTTGTAAAGGGCCTGAGCTTTCTGAGCTTTGGTTGTGGAGGGGAGCGCCCTTCTCTTCATGGGGGGCCACAGCCTCTGCGCCCCCCTTCCCACCATCACTCCTGGAAGTTGGCGAGCGTTGGCAGGCATGCCACAGTTCGGATTTCGGCAGATCGGCGTTGTTTTCATCAGATACGATCACCAAAACCTTGAATTTACAAGTTAAACAAAGCAAGGGGTGGTTTATTCTCCATCCTGCTGTTGGTTTTTTGTTTTGTTTTGTTTTTAGTTTTTTGTTTTGCCTTCAAAATGGCTCACCTTAGGGGTCCTTTAAATAGCAAATTACTGGGGCGCCTGGGTGGCTCAGTGGTTAAGCCGCTGCCTTCGGCTCAGGTCATGATCTCAGGGTCCTGGGATCGAGTTCCGCATCGGGCTCTCTGCTCAGCAGGGAACCTGCTTCCTCCTCTCTCTCTCTCTGCCTGCCTCTCTGCCTACTTGTGATTTCTCTCTGTCAAATAAATAAATAAAATCTTTAAAAAAAAAAATAGCAAATTACTCTGCTGGATTTACATGGGATTTAATATGTAAAAATTCCATTTACACACCTAACGGGACACCTAACGGGACATTCTGTTGGTGTAGCAGAATGATTAAAGGCAAGATTGTAGTGTCTTCACCCCGAGCAAAGTTGGGACCCCGGCTTTCTCCCTCACAGGCTGTGTGATCATGGGCAAGTTAATTAGCCTCTCTCGGCGTGTTTCCTCACTGGTAAACCGGGGATCACACAGTCTCTTAGGTACCACTTGGTAGAGTGTTTAGGACGCCACCAACAAAAAGTCCCCTGAAAAGACCGCACTCGCATCGTGTTGGGAGGATCTCAGTTCTGTGACAGCACGCCAGCCGTGGTCCCCGGAAGGGTCACTTGCTCTGTGTCTCCTCCCTTCCCTTCTTTGGGCACGTTTGTAAGCTAGGAAAGACCTCCCCAGAGAAGAGCTCACGGTCCTGCTCGGGCACATTTCTTCTGCTCCGTGGCTCGGCAGCATCGATTGTCAGGAGGGCCTGGAAAGAAAAAAAATAAGAAACCATGAATTACCCTGCATTGGGTGACCACCGTGGTTCGGGTGGCATCTTCCTAATTTTTGCTTTGGCTTTTCTCTTCTCCAGGCAACACTGAATAGAGGGGGGAGGTAAGAGTATGCCCCTTAATGACTGTGTTCTGCGTTCTTGGAATGGGTCTGGTCTGTTTTCTCCGGATCAGACTAGAAGGAGTCATCTGACTACAGAAGAGCCAAGACTTGCCCTGAGTAGATGTGGGCTCGGCCGAGCGTCTTGAGTTTGAGGAATGAAGGCTTTGGATCGTGTTCAGGCTGCGCCGCACCAGGCCACTCTTTATTTATCCGCTCAGTGAGTCCCATTTGTCTGTCCTCTGTCAAGGGCTCGTGGACACCAGGCTGATTTAGTGCTAACCGGGGAGATTAGAAATGCCTTGCCTGGTGCTGTCAGCCAAATCTGAATCAGTCTCTGTGTCCTCTGACCCGTCTACTCAGAGAGGTTTAGCCTTTGCTCTCCTGCTCACTCTAATAGGCAGAAAAGCTCAGCTCACCCCAGCTTTTATACAGGGGTCAGCGCCAGAAATAGCTCTTTTAACACAGCAATAGAAGCAACACAAATCCAGCAGGCAGATAGTACACAATGGCTGCTTTTAGGCCTTGGAACAAAAGGAAGTGGTTTATCTTCTCTGCACACCACTGCCAATGCTACTCTCTGTCATTTGCTGGAGAGTTTATCGTTCCTGGGGGCCGGGCCCCATGTCCTCTTTACCCAGATGCCGCTAAGCAGGGACAGCTGGGAGCACTGGTCATTATTTTCACCCAACCTCGTAACTTGGGGTAATTTGGTCATACAGAGGTCGGGATAAACATGAAGGTCTTTGATGGACCCTGGATGGAAGAGACACCTGCAGAATGGATGGTGACAGTCTTTTCAGGGGTCATAGCACAGAGGCGGTCCCTTGTGAAAGTTTGCCTCAGAGCTCGGAGTTCGAACACGTGGCTCGCTCTGTTCGTCCTCCAAAACCACATGAGCTTCAGCTGGGGGCGTCGTGAGTTGCTTCGTCTTCTGTTCCCGTCCCTCTAGATGGTAGATACTACTTTGTCAGTGGGCTATGTCTTGGTCCCCTAAGATTTAACTTGGGGATCCTTCTGTTCGTATTGATAACCCCAGAGCCCCTCGTCGGTACTTCTCAGTTGTCGAATGAATGAGCAGACGATGAAACAATTGAACAAATGCGAGCGAGATTGGGCACCAGACATGTGAAGTGTGTGTGCTGGTGAAGGGGGGCGTTTCTTTACGTGTGCGTGTGAGGAGTGCCCTAACTGACTGTGTCTTCATCTTCCTCAACTACTACTGCCAAGCCCTCTCCCAGGCACGTTTTGGTGATATTTTCTGTTTCCTTTTTAATTTCTCTCTCCCCCTGGACCATGATGAAAGGATTAAATGACCAAACTAGTAGCCTAAGTTAGCATGAAAGGAAGGTCTCATTTACCTGTTGTCTACCGGAACCCAAGGGAAAAAACATGGCCTGGGCTGAAAACTTTGTCAGCCAGATCCTCTTCTGAATTGTGTTTTGACTAAGAAGGAATTAAATCTTCTAAGCTCAGTGGAGTTGTTAGCGATGTTGCTGACAGATCTTTGCATTCTGCAGGAATAGTTGATGCTATAATAGGAAGGAATAAATCAGTATAGATAATTTTACCATCATTTTAAAGCATTTTTGTAAAATCGTGGTTCAGAATCGCATGTGCATTGTCTTGCAAATCTTTACTTCAAAAAGCACATACCTATAAGGCCATTGAAATTACTTTTGACTGGTTTCCCAGTAGTGATTGATCATAAATTATAAAAGTTTCCCTTGTTAGGGTCTGTTTAAAAAGATAATTTAAAAGCATTTTCCGTTTTATTTTGGAGATGAATGGTCCTTTACTCATTAAAAAAGGGGGGGGGTCTTGATTTTCGTTTTTCTCAGGGGAAGACATATTTGTGGTTATCTTTGATGGAGGAAATAATGAAAACTAGATGTCTCTTGTCGGTGTGGGACAGTCCTCCTTATGACATGTTTCTGCAGTTTCACTTAGAATTGTTACCTTTCAGATCTTAACCCAAGGAATAGTTTTAAGAATCTTAAGGTCTCTTATTTTTTCTTAAAGTTTATGGGAATAAATCCTTTGAACCTTGCTTTTTGTCCCCCTGAGAGCTCTTTACAAATGTGGGTTGCGAGCTGGGGGATGTCGGAACTCAAGTGAGTGCGGAGTGAGTCGGAGGCCTGGTGCCTTATGTGATGGCGTCAGGTTTGAAAGCCACCTTTACCATTTAGTCATTTAATGAGAATCACTTCTCATGTCTTTCTTTCTTTTCTTCCTTCTTTCCTTCCTCCCTCCCTCCCTTCTAATATTTTATTTATTTGACAGAGAGAAAGAGACAAGCAGAGAAGGAACACAAGCAGGGGAAGTGGGAGAGGGAGAAACAGGCTTCCTGCTGAGCAGGGCGCCCTACGAGGGTCTCCATCCTAGGACGCTGGGATCATGACCTGAGTGGAAGGCAGATGCTTAACTGACGGAGCCCCCCAGGCGCCCTCATTACTCATTTCTTAAAGAAAACTTTTTACTAGGGAAAAGAGATGAAAAGTTTGATTAACTTTGGAGACATTTCTGATTGCTTCCTTTTAACCAAAAAGGCAGTCATGATCAAAACAGTTCCTCCAAAGCCTTGTGGCATTTAAACTCTCTCCATTGGATTAGCTCCCTGTGCTTCACTCAGTGAAGTGTGGTTTGGAATGAGGATGCGAAGTAAGTTTCTGAGAACGGGCGGGTCGGCCCATCGCTGGACGCCCTGCTCCGGGGAGCTGCGGCTCCTTGTCCCTCTGCCCCGCTCATGCTCTCTTGCTCTCTCTTTCTCAAATAAATAAATCTTTCCTTGTTGTTTTTGTTGTTGTTGTTTAAGAATGCAATGTACATAATAGCTAAAGAAATGCAATTATCAGTAACAGGGAGGCACCATTTTTTCATAACAAGATTTGTAGAAATGAGACGAGTCACTGCTGGGAAATATATAGTGAAACAATTATCTTTTATTTTAAGATTTTGTTTATTCCAGAGAGAGAGAGCGCGCGCGCACAAGCAGGGAAGGGGCAGAGAGAGGGGGAGAGGAAGTGACAGAAGCAGACTCCCTACTGAACAGGGAGCCTAGTGCAGGACCTGAGCTGAAGGCACATGCTGCTTTTTTTTTTTTCTTTCTTTTAAGATTTTATTTATTTATTTGACAGAGATCACAAGTAGGCAGAGACACAGGCAGAGGGAGAGAGAGGAGGAAGCAGGTTCCCCACTGAGCAGAGAGCCCGATGTGGGGCTCGATCCCAGGACCCTGAGAATCATGACCTGAGCCGAAGTCAGACGCTTTAACCCACTGAGCCACCCAGGCGCCCCATACAAGCCTTCTTATAATGTCTCATGATTCTTCAAAATGTTACTGCCTTTTGACGCATAAATTCTTTGTCTAGGATGTTATCTTGAGATAGTAATTGGCTATGAAGAAAAGCTTGACACACTCTAAGTATACCACATCAGCCAAAGCATTGTTCATTTATGTTATTTTTATATTTTGTAGTGCTATGAAGAGGTTAAGTGGTATTTTCCAAGAATATTTACTACTAGAGCAATATTTATGTTAATTTTATTAAAAATACACACACACACATGCTATTATTTGAATTATGTATTTAAAAAGAGACCAAAAGAACAAAAATAAATATAAAACTGGGAGGAAATTAAAAAAAAAAAAAAACTAGATTAAATAAAAAACTAGAAGGAAAGGCAAAACATAAGTAGGTCTGTGGTCTTTCATAGATAGATTTGGTGAAGTTCAGGAATGTTCCCTCTATCCCTATACTTTGAAGCATTTTAATCAGGAACAGATGCTGGATTTTGTCAAATGCTTTTTCTGCATCAATTGAGAGGACCATGTGGTTCTTCTCTCTTCTCTTATTAATTTGTTCTATCACATTGATTGATTTGAGAATGTTGAACCATCCTTGTAGCCCAGGGATAAATCCCACCTGATCATAGTGGATAATCTTTTTAATGTGCTGTTGGATCCTGTTGGCCAGGATCTTGTTGAGAATCTTAGCATACATATTCACCAGTGATATTGGTCTGAAATTCTCCTTTTTGATAGGGTCTTTGCCTGGTTTGGGGATCAGGGTAATGCTGGCTTCATAGAAAGAGTCTGGAAGTTTTCCTTCTGCTTCAATTTGTTGAAACAGCTTCAGGTGTTATTTCTTCTTTGAAGGTTTGGTAGAATTCCCCAGGGAATCCGTCAGGTCCTGGGCTCTTGTTTTTTGGGAGGTTTTTGATCACTGCTCCAATCTCGTTATTAGATAACGGTCTATTCAGGTTGTCAGTTTCTTCCTGGTTCAATTTTGGAAGCTTATAGTTTTCCAGGAATGCATCCATTTCATCTAGGTTGCTAAGCTTATTGGCATATAACTGTTGATAATAACTTCTGATGATTGTTTCTACTTCCTTGGTGTTAGTTGTGATCTCTCCCTTTTCATTCATAATTTTATGAATTTGGGCTTTCTCTCTTTTCTTTTGGATTAGTGTGGCCAATAGTTTATCGATCTTATCGATTCTTTCAAAAAAACAGCTTGCTTGCAGCCTTCCCATTGAGATCAGGAACAAGACAAGGATGCCCACTTTCACCACTCTTGTTCAACATAGTATTAGAAGTCCTAGCAACAGCAATCAGACAACAAAGAAAAATAAAAGGTATCCAAATTGGTAATGAAGAAGTCATCTCTCTTCGCAGATAACATGATTCTTTATATGGAAAACCCAAAAGACTCTACCCCCAAACTACTAGAACTCATACAGCAATTCAGCAACGTGGCAGGATACAAAGTCAATGTGCAGAAATCAGTGGCTTTCTTATACACTAACAATGAAAATACAGAAAGGGAAATTAGAGAATCGGTTCCATTTACTATAGCACCAAGAACCATAAGATACCTGGGAATAAACCTAGCCAAAGAGGTAAAGGATCTGTACTTGAGGAACTACAGAACACTCATGAAAGAAATTGAAGAAGACACAAAAAGATGGAAGACCATTCTATGCTCTTGGATCGGAAGAATAAACATTGTTAAAATGTCTATACTGCCTAGAGAAATCTATACTTTTAATGCCATTCCGATCAAAATTCCACTAGTATTCTTCAAAGAGCTGGAGCAAATAATCCTAAAATTTGTATGGAATCAGAAGAGACCCCGAATCGCTAAGGAAATGTTGAAAAACAAAAATAAAGCTGGGGGCATCACGTTACCTGATTTCAAGCTTTATTACAAAGCTGTGATCACCAAGACAGCATGGTACTGGCATAAAAACAGACACATAGACCAGTGGAACAGAGTAGAGAGCCCAGATATGGACCCTCAACTCTATGGTCAATTAATCTTCGACAAAATAGGAAAAAATATACAGAGAAAAAAAGTCTCTTCAATAAATGGTGCTGGGAAAACTGGACAGCTATATGTAGAAGAATGAAACTCGACCATCCTCTTACACTGTACACAAAGATAAACTCAAAATGGATAAAAGACCTCAGTGTGAGACAGGAATCCATCAGAATCCTAGAGGAGAACATAGGCAGTAATCTCTTCGATATCAGCCACAGCAACTTCTTTCAAGATATGTCTCCAAAGGCAAAGGAAACAAAAGCGAAAATAAACTTTTGGGACTTCATCAAAATCAAAAGCTTCTGCACAGCAAAGGAAACAGTCAAAAAAACAAAGAGGCAACCCACGGAATGGGAGAAGATATTTGCAAATGACAGTACACACAAAGGTTGATATCCAGGATCTGTAATGAACTCATCAAACTCAACACACACGAAACAGGCAAACATATCAAAAGGGCAGAAGATATGAACAGACACTTCTCCAATGAAGACATACAAATGGCTCTCAGACTCATGAAAAAATGTTCATCATCATTAGCCCTCAGAGAGATTCAAATTAAAACCACATTGAGATACCACCTTACACCAGTTAGAATGGCCAAAATTAACAAAACAGGAAACACCATGTGTTGGAGAGGATGTGGAGAAAGGGGAACCCTCTTCCACTGTTGGTAGGAATGCAAGTTGGTGCAGCCACTTTGGAGAACAGTGTGGAGATTCCTCAAGAAATTAAAAATAAAGCTTCCCTATGACCCTGCCATTGCACTCCTGGGTATTTGCCCCAAGGATACAGATGTTGTGAAAAGAAGGGTCATCTGTATCCCAATGTTTATAGCAGCAATGGCCACGGTCGCCAAACTATGGAAAGAACGAAGATGTCCTTCAACGGACGAATGGATAAGGAAGATGTGGTCCATATACACTATGGAGTATGATGCCTCCGTCAGAAAGGACGAATACCCAACTTTTGTAGCAACATGGACGGGAGTGGAAGAGATTCTGCTGAGTAAAATAAGTCAAGCAGAGAGAGTCAACTATCATATGATTTCACTTATTTGTGGAGCATAACAAATAGCATGGAGGACAAGGGGAGATGAAGAGGAGAAGGGAGTTGGGGTAAATTGGAAGGGGAGGTGAATCACGAGAGACTATGGACTCTGAAAAACAATCTGAGGGGTTTGAAGTGGCGGGGTAGTGGGAGGTTGGGGTACCAGGTGTTGGGTATTATAGAGGGCACGGATTGCATGGAGCACTGGGTGTGGTGAAAAAATAAGGAATACTGTTTTTCTGAAAATAAATAAATTGGGAAAAAAAAAACACCAAAACATAAGTAGGTCTGTTTTCTCCAAACAGTGAGTATTACTGTTTATAATCATAAGTGATTTTGTTTTCAGCGATGTCGCACAACCACTCTGTTTCTTCTGACCTGTTACAGCTGTAGGCTGCTGTTCTCTCTCCTCAGAATGAATTGATGGTATTTGCTTAATAACGAATGTGGCTTAACAAAAGAAAGGCAGTCACAGCGACTGGTGATTAATACCACCACTGATCTTCCCATCGTTTCTTGGGCTGATTTGCTGTCTTACAAAAGCAGAGTTCTTAACGACCCGCAGAGAACTGCTCAGGCGTGTCAGAATGAAACCCAAGTGACCGCTTGCTTTGCCCTGGGCACCTGTGCTCTCAGGAGAGACGAGCTCTCTCCGCCCGAGGCCTTTGGAGGGGTCGTGGTAATCCAGAAGGATTGATGTAGTCATCCCGGACCAGAGCTCGCTCTTCCCCACTCAGACCTGTCACTGTCATATGCATCCTAATGCTTCCTTGTATTTTCCAAAGCATCCGGGAGCTGGGCAACGTCCCTTGGCCTGTGAAGTATGTGGCCGACGGACCCCAAGCCTCCGAGTGATTAGGCGCAGATTGGCAAGAATCCTGAGCTCTGTGGAGGTTGGAGACGGTAGAAGTGAGCCTCCGTATGGGGGGTTCAGGGAGCCCCACACACAGCAAACCCCTCTCTGACTCTGTTTGGCCAGAGCTAGGCCTCTGCCTTTTGTGGTGTGTGTGAACCAGCGAACCCTTATTTGGGAATCACGGCACATGACGTTTCCCGAGTCCCATCAGGCGCTGAACAAAGTTCAAGACCCTCTTCCGGATGCATGCGGACGTCCGTTCATCTGTCACTCGGTCTGTAGGACCATGACTCCACCATTAATCTCCAACTGTGTAACCGAGGATTCGGTCTGAGTCTTCGTTTGTAATGAATCGTAATTGTTCACGCGCTAATGTTACCAGTAAATGTCCATCCTAGTCATCCTGTCCTGTATTAAGTAAGCTTCTTCATTTCAGATGATTTTGTGAGATCTGTCAAGTGACACTGGCTATTATATGTTACCTCCTTCCTCTGTAATAAATCCATTATTCCTGTCAACGAGAGACGATAGCCTTGAATCAAAATCACAACTTCTTTTTCTTCTTTGAGAGAGCCTTCTGTCAACTGATATCAAAGGCCACAGTTATTTTTTTTACTTTTAATTTTTATTTTACCTCAGAAGCCTTATTACTCATTTGCCCGTTTTCCCCCAAATGAATGAATGAAACATATGAATGAAAAACATATGAATGTCAGGGTTTAAAACATGAAACATATTGGTTCAGTGCTAGCTTTTCAAGCATCATTGGGGACTGTCCAGTTATAAGGGAAAGCATTTGGAATATAGATAATTTTTGTACTTATAGGGAGTAAAAATTACGGAATAGAGAATAATTCAAATACATTTAGAAATTAAACCTGGTTGGCTCAGTCAGTTAAGCACCTGCCTTCAGCTCAGGTCATGATCCCAGAGTTCTGGGACCAATCGATCGGGCTCCCTGCTCAGTGGGGAGCCTCCTTCTCCCTCTGCCTGCTGCTCCCCCCGCTTGTGCTCTCTCTCTCTCTCTCACTCTCGCTCTATCTCATATAAATAAATACATAAATACATAAAATCTTTTAAAAAATTAAACGAGAGCCGGTCTGACTGAGTGTACATCATAACTCTCTCCGCTTTCTGCTCCTCTACCCCATGTGAGGTCAATACCCAGTCTGTCGCTGTAATCCTGAAAGTATTGGGTTTTGGCAATCATTTTAGTAAGATTTGGTGTCGTCAGATATTTGTGTCCCTGAGGAGAGCGGGAGAGCCCGAGGACGTGGAGGCTCTCTGCGGCCAGCCCGCCGGCCCTCTGGGGTCCTGGCGGAGTGCGGAGGAGCTAAGTGTTTGTTTAAGTTTGAACAGAAAGTATTTAAATGGGACAGGAAGTCACTGGGTATAGCAAAAAGCCTTCACACTTGAGAAATTGGATTTAAAAAAAATTTTTTTTAAAGACGCAGATTGTTTAAAATACAGGAGTCGTAAGACCTTTTTTGGTCTCTTTTGGGCATAATAGTCTATAGTAAATTCAGGTTTTGGTTAAATGGTCAGTCGACCTGAGCTTTCGATCGCCTGCTCAGAAACCATGGCCTGAGGAATCCGAATCCGTTTGGGAGCCCTGATGAGCAGCTCTCCCAGCGCCTTCATCAAAGAGAGAGCGTCGCTGCCCGGCTCTCCGGTTTGTCTGTGGCTGCGTGGCTCTGGGGTCGGGGAGGGGGAGCCGGCCTCCTGTGCGCTTAGACCTCCACGGACCTCCTGGGCTGTGGTCTCGGAAGACCCACGTCTTTGCGCAGACATAACGTCTGTGGGCCCTTCCTCGTTCCTGGGGACCAAACATAGGTACTGATTGCACACAGCGCTGAGTGCCCCTGCAGTGGGAGAAGCTCCTGCGCTTTCTCCCTCCCATGTGTCGCCACCAGGGGTGTCACCGGGAGCGTAGCCCTCGCCAGCATGGATGCGGGGGGACGATGGGTTCTCATTTCAGCAGGTGACTCCGCGGTGGTCGGCTGTCAGCAGGCTTTTCTTCATATTGGCTTGTTGCTGCAGGGTCTGATGCCGGCAGATTACAACTCTGTAGCTAGTCATTTTCGATTTATTTGAACCTATTTCTCCAGTCTGCTGAGCTTTCCCTGGCTGGCATCAATTCAGACACACTGCAATTCCTCAGAATCTCTATCCCCATCAGATGGTTCGATCTACGAGAAATTTAGCTAGAGGCGTTTAGACAAAAAAGAAATATTGTGGCTGGGGAAGCATTTAAGTTAGAGGAGGCAGCCAGGGCTGTTTTATTACTTAGGCCTGTGTCACCTGTGATGACCCATGAGAGTGGAGAATATTGATCGCTTGTCACTCAAGGCATTCAGCAGATTGCATTGACGAAGCTTGGCAGGTCTCTAATAGCAGGGTTACTGGCCTTGGCTGCCACCCAAGGGAAAACTCTGCAGGCCCTATTACTTGGCGGCCTTTAACTCTCCTAGAATTGGAAGAGAGCACTGACAAGAGCGAGGACACGATTTTACGGTTACAAATGGGTCTCCTGCCTGCTTTCTTCTCCCCTGTTTAATCTCACTTGTCTTCTCTCCCTTCTGTCTTACCTTTTTTCTCCCTGATCTCTGCCAGCCCCTCCTTTCGTGTTATAGATGACTGTGGCGGTATTGCTTTTCTAGAACAAAAATCAGACTCGAGAATGCTTAGCAGGCCTAGTGTGAGGCCCGAGTTACCCTCTCCTTCCAGTACGGTTTGTGTCCTGAGCACTGTTTCAGGGGGTAGGCGGTACCCGTGTATCTGTGTGAACTTGACATTTGGACCATGCACAACTGTTAAGAACCGCCACTTCATGACGGAGGCGATTTCCCCTCTCCTTTCCCTGGTAGCCAGGATGGGTTCAGACCTTCCCCGTTACACCGCGCAGAGGCCCAGCTGACATCAGGGAGCAAGGGCAGTAATGTCAAATTGGGAATGATTGTATTATTATGTGAATATTCCCCCATAATTTTTAAAGAACATTAGAAAGATTTCTGTCTTTCATAAGCACTGCCCATTTTTGTGCAAGGATTCAAATCATACGGCTTTTTTAAAAAAAGATTTTATTTATTTATTTGACAGACAGAGATCACAAATAGGCAGAGAGGCAACAGAGAGAGAGAGAGAGGGAAGCAGGCTCCCCGCTGAGCAGAGAGCCCGATGCGGGACCCGATCCCAGGACCCTGGGACCATGACCTGAGCTGAAGGTAGAGGCTGAACCCACTGAGCCACCCAGGCGGCCCTCATGTAGCATTTTTATTCCCATCGCGGGCTGACCTCCCGTGGGACGCTGTTCTGTAACGAGTGCTCTGTGTCGCCGCCGTTTGCTTTAGGAAGCGTGGTTTGGATTTTCGTGTGCCTTCTCTTTTTCTCTTTTACCTCCCTGAAAGAGGGAAAGACAACGACATTGTCTGCATTTCAAAGAAGGGTAAGTTGATACATAACTGTTCCCTAATCACACCTGTCATGGAAAGTCCCCGTCCTCTAGTGAATCTGACGTAAGCAGTCCAAGAGCGTGCGTCTGTTCTGTAGGAACCTCGGGTGTTGTGGGGTTTTTGTTCTTCCCATGTTCCTGTTTAATAACCTCTTCCAGTTATACCTTTACTTTCTCTTCCTGCGAAGTCCTTTGGGATGGCCAGGATTCTTCCTCTTTTGATTTCATGCGTAATCCTTGGTGGCAAGGAGGTTCCTGCTCTTTGCTTGGGTTCCTCTCTGCTAAATACTGGACTCTGAGATCAGAATTAACTATGTGACTCTTGTTTCGTAGACTCTCCACAAGGACAGGCAGGCCTTGAATGTGGGCGGTCCCGTTGGCTTTGCATTTCGATTCCAGCATGTGGCCACAGAGGGGTTGTGCGTTACTGGGAGGTGACTCTCCGAGCCTCAGTTTCTGCATCTGTCAAACGGAAGATAATAAAGCTTGTCAAAAATCAGTGAAGCAGTATGATATGTGAACGGTATCTCCACCTGCAAAGGAATGAAGTTATGTGCATTTCCTAGCGCAGCCGCGTCGTCCTGTCCTTCCTTCTCTCTTCTGCAGCTGTAGGCCTGAGAGGGCAGAATGGGAGCCCGCGAGGAGCCCAGCCTCTGGGGAGCCGGGGGCATCACTGGAGACGAAGTGGGAGGGTTTTGCAAGAGGCAGTAGGCCCATTAATATTCTATAGCACTTTGAGCCACTTTGAATTAAAATACTTCTCTGTGAAAGGTTTTATAATTCATGTGACCTGAAATGATTTACACCTAATTAGATTTTGTCAACTGAATAATTCCGTCTCCTGTTGCTTCCACAGAATAATTTAAGCAACTGCATTTTATTCTCAAAATAGCTGTAAATGTCAAATTAATTTTGTTGACATGATCAACATGTAGAAGAGCTACTTGGCAGAATTGTTTGTCAACTGAATAGATTATGGGTCCCTACAAAATACGCAGACGGATGATGGTCTGGCTGACGCTTGCAGGTTCCTGCGTTTCTGGAAAGAGGTCACTGTCGGTGGTGACAAAAACCGTGAGGACAGTTCTGCCCATCTGGTTAAAAACTCTTTGATAATTTGCAGTTTTCTCCTTCTCTGTTCATTATACATAAAGCATCTTTTTCTTTGGAAGTTTTGCTTTTTATCCAGAGGTGACTGGATGCCACGTAATTGCCTTGGGGTTTGTAATATTCCTCATTAATGCCTTTGGGCCTTTGGTCGACACAGGCCGTATATAAATTACTGCTCGGTTTCACCTTACCTCTGTGCATTTTGGACGATTGCTTTTGCTTGGAGAGCCTCTCTGTCATCTTTGAAAACCTTGCCCAAATCAGTGTCCTTGTGGTTTATTTCTAGCTTACTCTACATACTCCATTGACTCCCAGATCCCTCTTCAGGCCGTCATGCCCCCTCCCGCGGCTCCACAACCTACCCCCACCCCTGGGCCGTCCTTCCCGCTGCTAATACTGAAGTCCTGTCAGTCAAAGGCTTAGCTTAATCCAGTGCTTTCCAACTCTTGTTTTATCATGGCAGAAGCAGAAAATGTTGCTATTTGTACAGTGCATGGAGGTCAGTGGACAAGACTCCTCTCTGTTTGTAGGCGGCCCAGAGGCCATGACCAGCCCTTCATCGGAGGGAATGAGTTCTTGGCGTGTGCTCTGGCCTAGAAATTCTGGCCTAACCAATCCCCAGGTGAGAGCTAATCTTGGCAAGTATTAGAAATTCACTTACTTGGTGGTCTCTAGGACTCGTCTCGTGTTTTGAGTGCAGCATCCTGTCTACTTGAAGGCCTCTTTGAGCTTTCCTCTTCATCATCCCCTTTTGTATCTGGTCATCAGAAAGTTGGATTTCTTCCCGGAATGCCTTGGGACGCTGACACCTTCCCTTTGCCAGTCTCTCTCCCAAGGGAGTGGACCCGTGTCTCACCTTCAGCTTCTGCTCAGAGCTCCCTGCAGCCAGAACATCTCCCCTTTTCTCGGACATCAGAGGATTGCTTTCCTGTTGGCAACAGATATGGACAGAGATCAGGGATTTCTGTTGCCTGTGCTTGTGCCGCCTGTAGTACTCCTCGAGAGAGTGAATGCGTGTCCTCTGGAGTTTCGCGCCTCAGAGATTCAGGTTTTGCATTTTAACTTCCGTGGGGGGCATGTCCCTCCGGAGGGTTGGCCTTTCGAGCCCTGATTCTGTTTCCTTTGAGCTTTTTTTCCAATTTTTCTGCTGTCCTGCTAATGACGCTCCAGCGTGCCTTATAGCAAAAGGCTCTCAATATTGGGTATACTCTGAATTCTATGAGAGCGTAAAGTACGGATACAAATATGATGGTATTTGACATGGAATTCTATTACCAAAGATAGTATATACTTAGTCTTCTCACTTTACAAATAAAGAATGGACCTGAGTAGTTCTGATTTTCGCAAGGGGGAAGAAAGTAGATTTTAGAACCCATAGAACAGTAAGCTTGAAATCAACCCAGAGAAGATTCTGGAAGGTATTACTAATGAATGCTTTTCGAGGGCTTAGTAAAAGAAGTCGTCATCACTGGTGATGTGGGTTCACTTAAAACGTTATGTCAGACTGTGTTGTTTCCTTCAGAGCAGGAATTGGCAAACTTTTTTCTGCGAAGAGCTGAAAAGTAAATATTTTAGACCTTTCTCTATTGCATCTACTCAGTTCTGCCACTGTGGCGTGAAGGCAACTGGAGACAAGGTATGAATGCATGGACGTGGCCGTATTCCAATAAAACAGAGACAGTGGACTGATTGGGCCTGTGGGCCATAGTTTGCTGACCCCTGCTTTAGGAGAATGTCTTAAGATACTGTGTACCTGGATGTCTGCACAATCTGTCACAGAGTCTCTCACAGAGTTACAGAGAGTATGAAGTCTGAAGTTAATCATAGGACATTTAGGCAAGATTATAACAGGTTGAATAATGACACAAACATGAAAAATGGTCCGTGATTGCATGCCACGAGGCTGTGCACTTGATTCCATTTTGTCAACATTTTTATCTGTGATGTGGTGGAGGTCAGTGTGGTCTCGACAGTCCGTCGCAGAGAGAGCTCACTCCCTCCCGGTGATAGGAGTGGGATTCCAAGGGTCTTAGGTTGGAACAGTAGTTCCACTCCAGCAGATGGCATTTGAAGAGAGTTGAAATCCAGTGTCTAGAGCTAAGAGTGCATCTCAACAGTACAGATACAGATGGTGAAAGCAGAGTCTGGTAGCGGCCTGTTGGCACAAAACTGGGGGAGAATCCAGGTTAGAGAGCGCGTGCAACATGGTATCCCCGTGGTTGAAGGGCCTGGAACCATGTCTTATTAGAAATGGTCAAAAGAACCAGAGCTGTTCAGCCCGGAGGGATATGCAGCAACTGTCTTCAGTTATTTAAAGGGCTGTCATGTAGGAGAGGGATTGGACTTCTCTAGAGGTCCCAGTGGACGAAAGGAAGAGCGGTGAGTAGAAGCAGACAGGTAGATGCTTTATGGAAGGAGGAGCTTCCTAATGGTCTGAGCGTCAGAAAGGAGCCCGGGTCGTGGGAGTCTTGTCGGTCCCTGGGGGTGACTGCACGGACGCTGTGAGGGAGTATTAACCTTGACCTGTGACCGGATGGGATGTTTTTAAGGGACACTTCCAGTGTGTTTTTAAGACACACTCCCAGTTCTGGGAGTTCAGAAAGCAGACCCAGGGTGACTCTGCTGTGCTCTGTGCCGCCGTAGTTGTCAGAGCCCAGCTCGATGTGTTGAGCCGCCTGCCTTGTCGCGTGTGTGACCGCAGTGCCGAACGAACGCAGCTCGTGTGCGTGTGCTCCTGCCGTCCTCCTGCGAGTGACCGGAGACCCCGTCTCACCTCCGCTCTGCCCTCTCCCGGAGCACAGACTTACAAGCGTGAGAACCCACACTGTGTAAGTCGTAGGAGCCAGAAGGTACTTGTTGCCCTAAAGTGAGTCTGAGTAGCAACCGACGCATGTGCAGATGTCTTTTTTTTTAAGCTTCCATAAGGAACATTTTTAATGTTTTAACATGAAACATTTTTAATTTTTAATGTTTCATAAGGAAAGCCTCTGAAAGATTATCAGAAATTCTACCTGCGGACTAGTCATTGATTATGATACAGACTGAACAGCTCTGTGCTGTTTCTCTTACACGCACACACACACACACACAGAACACGTACTACACAGCACACACACACACACCCAGGATGTTACCAGGAGTGCAAGCACTCAGGCTGCACTACCCCAGTAGGACTGCTTCACCTCCCGGGTGTGGCAGTGCTCTGCCCCTTCCTGCTTTACTGCTGCCCGGGCAGGCTCCCCGCTGACCTGCACTGCAGAGCCATGGCTGTCTGGGATCTATTTTCCGTCTTCTGGACGCAGTGTGCCTCAAGCGGTCATTTACTGTCCTTGCAATTCTGGAGATTGGATGCTGAGATGATAGTGGATCTGCCGAGGTCTCATTCTTTGATGTTCTGTGCTTGGGCTAGCGGTCAGGGCTCACGGCCCACTTGTCACTACGTTCCCCGTGGCCGCCACTCTGGGCCAAGCACGCTAGCGAGCTAGTCCGTGAGTGTTCAGGTATTTGCTGTAGTGGAATCCTGGTGAGTCTCACTGGGATTTCAGCCTCACGAAGTAAACGTTGTTCCTAAGGCAGCGTTTTCTTCCTTTTTTGTGGACGGAGGACAGAGACACGCTGGTTGAGTCTCTCTCCCTATCAGCGTAAGCCGACTTGTGGGGGAGCGAGCGGCCTCAAGGCAGGCGGGAAGGGAGAGCAGAGGCGGGGAGGAAGCTGGGGAGGGGCGCGGGGGACAGACTCCCCGTTTCATGCGGACACGACTTCGGGATCGGAAGATTTTCACTTTGTCATTGCCATGTGACTTCCCTTCCCTCCGTATAACTCTGGTATGCCCCCATGTTCTTACTGCGCTTTGTGGGCAGGAGCTAACAGAACCGTGAAACTTTATTAGAGGACTGAAAGTGACTCTTAAAGTAACTGTTAGCGTCAGGACTCTCTCTCTGTTTTTGTTCCCGGCTGGCTGGCTCATTTGGTTGGAAACATGGAACCGTAACACCGGGTGGGGGGGGGCATTACCAGTGCTTCTGTAGATCCGCAACCAGCCATCACAGAAGACATAGTAATAAACTCGTGGAGCTCATAGTTCGTGCACTCCTTGACCGCCTACGGGAGGAACCCGAATACCATTTCCCAGTGAGGAGGCAGGAAGCTGGCATATGTAACGGAAGGATTATACTTTGGTGTGATTGTTACCAACTCATGAGAACCCGTTGTTAAATTTTCAGGAATTTGATGAGGTAGTTGTCAAGTACTAAAACATTAAGTTATATAAGCTTATTTTTGCTTTATATATATATTTTACTTTATTACAATATATATCCCAAACTCATTGCTTTGCTACATTTACCGGTTACCCATGACCTTGATGTTATTTGTATGGTAAAAACACTACATAACGATGTGCTCTTATCTCTTCCCAACTGTGGATTTAGTGACATCATTTCTATAGTTTGAAATCAACTATGATGGGAGTAGATTTTTTTTGTTTTTTTGTTTTTTGTTTTTTTTTACACCGCAGAAGTTGGTAAACAGTACAAACCCAGTGCAGGAGATCTTCCAGATTACAACGTAGGAACTCGGGATTGGGGATGCCAGTTACTAAGGACACTTGAAGGGCTTTAAGCAAATCTAACATATTCAAGTAACGTTAGAGGGTGTTGAAGAGAGGTGTTACATATCATTAGGACCGCAGAAAGATTTTGGAATCCAACACATTGAAAGATGATAATCAAGGGAGGAGGAGCTTCGGACACAAAGCAGGCAGTTCAGTTCTCTTGAGCATTTACTTGGTAGCAAATGCTTGGGGATTTACCTACTTGTGCTTTTCTCTCCAAGCCCTAATCCACGAGGAGTTGGAGTGCGGGCAGGGTGGAGGCTAGCCCTTAGTTTGCATTACTCTGAGACGTAATGCAGTAATGAAAGCAATATGGTGTTCTGGAAACGTTATTAAAGTGAAAAGTCTTGAAAAATAAAGTTTAAAAAACAGGATTAGAAATTCAAAGGAAAATGGTCTTTTGTCTCTACTTAACCGGCTCTGACAGCTCAAGTAAAAATATATTTTCGTGAGTCATTTTTGGTTAAAGAAAAGAGTTATTTCCACTCATACGTTGGACTCAATGTTGAGGAATGTTTTGTTTAATCTACTTTCACTAGAAATAAAATGTGCTTGCTAAAGTTTATAGACAGAATTGCAAGGTGACCTAATAGCTTTGAAAGTCACTTTTAGTAAGTGGAAATCAGACTTCGGTTAATGGATTGGTAAATGTGAAGAAATGAAAACCCAGTTGATTCCAGTTAACGTTCACTTTAAGGAAAGGAGAAATTTGGTATGTGTGCATACGTGTGTGTGTGTGTTTTAAAATCATGATTTGCCGAGTGTTGCGTTGTTCCTTTGCTTTGTGTATGCATGTGAGGGGGGGTGTTATTAACATTATGGTTCCCTACCTCTAAGATCCATTCCAAAAATAATTTTGTTAATCCTAAGAATGTAACTGTGGAAATAAAATGGCTTTTCAATCCTGTGTTGACTACGTGCCTACAATGTTGATTTGCTAATACCTGGAACTTCCAAATTAAATTTTATGGTATATGGATGATTTATTGTAATCTCTCCTACAAGGAAATTCGTCTTAAAAACTTTTAAAAATCATCCTATCCTGGGGAGTGGGGA
This sequence comes from Mustela lutreola, assembly GCF_030435805.1. Classification (NCBI taxonomy): domain Eukaryota; kingdom Metazoa; phylum Chordata; class Mammalia; order Carnivora; family Mustelidae; genus Mustela; species Mustela lutreola. Next base: position 46,438,043 of record NC_081306.1, read on the forward strand.
GCATTTCTAATTCAAAGCAGAAGCCGGGCTAAGATCACATGTCTCCGTAGAGAAAAGAGGGGAGGTTTTACTTGTTGCATATGTTTTAAAAATATTTATAGATACAGCTGGACTTTTAGTACTTTATTTCTGTTTTTAATGATGGAATTCCTAAAGGACTAAAATTGCTCCAAACAGTCTGAACCGTGTCTGAAGTTACAGAACAGTATATGGTGGGTCTAAGAACTTTAATCCTCCTTGGAAACTTTGAGTGGGAAAGCTGCCCTTTTAGTCCTGTGTTTCTTGAATTTCCTGTTAGCAGAACACCTCCTTACTCCTTTTCAGTTCCTAACCAACTGCAGACTGCCTTCCTTTTTTCTCTGCTAAAACATTTTCTAATAAGGTCCTCAGTAAATTCCTGAGTTGTAAAATCTAGGGATTTTGTTTATTTCCTACCCACCCAGTCACCAGGCATTTTACTTGGTGGCTGCTCCGTGGGCAGCCGGACGCCAAGAGTCCTTGAGCAAATGAGCAGACGTGTTCCTTCACACGTGGAGTTTCCAGGCTTCAACACTGTTGACCTTCCTCCCTTGAACTTCATGAAATCACTAACTTCTGGTCTGTGAAATCATTCACTAATGAGATTTATGCATTTGAGAGAGAGAGCGTGAGCAGGGCCTTGGGGTAGAGGGAGATGGAGAAGCAGATGCCCCGCTAAGCAGAGGGTCAGATGTGAGACTTGGTCCCAGGGCCCTGGGAGCGTGAACATGAGATGAAGGCAGACGCCCAACCAACTGAGCCACCCAGATGCCCTAATGGTTCTTCTTTTAATGCGGATTCCCATCCCCACCCCAACCCTACCCCCATCATTGTGTTCCTGGCCCTCTCTTTGCTTGATAATTTATTTACTTGATATTTTTAGGTGATTTTATGTGGTCAAGGTTTTTTGGTTATCATCTGCATATATACACACTAGATACATATGATTAAATTAATGTATTCATGTACGATGATGTAGTATAATTATAGTCTGTTGTATTTTGCTTTAGTCTTAAACAGCTTTATTGACATATAATTGACATGTATAATGAACTGCTTCTATTCAAACTGTACAACTTGGTCAGTTTTGATACATGTATAAATCCATGAGACCATTTCCCCATCAAAATAATGAACATCTCCGTCACCCCCAAGTTCCGTCCTGTCCCTTTGTAATTTCTGTCTGTCTCACCTTCCTACCCCACTTCCTTCCTTATTCCCAAGTAATCCCTGAAATGTTTCCCAACACTGTTGAGTATGATTCTTTAGAATTTTGTATCAGTGGAATTACACATTATGGACTTCTTTTTCTCAGTTGAGCTTCATTCACTCAGCAAAATTGTTTTGGGATTTAGTCACTTAATAGTGTATATTTATAGTTCATTTCTTCTTCTTCTTTGTCTTATCTTCTTCTTCCATGGAGCCCGGCATGGGGCTTGAATTTGTGACCCTGAGATCAAGAGTCAGACGCATGACTGCCCCTATAGTTTATTTCTGTTTCTCGCGTGTATTACTCTGTTCTGCGGCTGCGTCACAAATTGTTCACACCTTCACCTGCTGATTGCCATCTGCATTGTTTCTGGTTTGGGGGAGTTTTTTCTTGTTACTGTGAAGATTTGTGTACAAGCACGATATGCATTCTTTTCTCTTAGGAGCATGACTCTGTCTTAGTCACACTCTTAGGAGTGTGACTATTCTTTCTCTCGGAGTATGACTGGATAATGTGTTAGGCGTATGTTAGGTGTTTTAGGAAAATGCCGAGCGGTAATCAGCGCGGTCGTGCTGTCGTACACGGCTGCCACAGTCACGTGAGAGTTCCGGTGTTTCCGTGTCCTCTCTAACATCTGCTGTGGTCAATCTTTCTCATTTTAGCCATCCTAATAGTTGTATAACAGTTTTTCCTTGTGGTTTTGAATTGCCTTTCCCTGATGACTAATGATGTTAAACATCTTCTCATGCGTTCATTTGTCATCTTTGTATCTTCTTTGGTGAACAGTCTGTACAAATTCCTTGCCCATTTAGAAAAATTGGGTTGTTTGTCTTTTACATTACTGAGTGTGGAGAACTCTTTATTCTGGATACATGACCTTTATCAGTTATCAGAAATATTTTCTCCCAGTTTGTTCTTTTAATAACATCTTATAAGAGCAGAGCTTTGAATTTTGGTGAATTTTATCAATTCTTTTTGAAAGATTTTATTTATTTATTTGACAGAGAGACAGCGAGAGAGGGAACACAAGCAGGGGAAGCAGGAGAGGGAGAAGCCGGCTTCCCGCCAAGCAGGGAGCCCGATGTGGGGTTCTATCCCAGGATGCTGAGCTGAAGGCAGACACTTAATGACTGAGCCACCCAGGCGCCTCAATTTATCAGTTTTTTAATGGATTATTCTTTAGGCATCATTTCTAAAATGTCACTTGTAATGACAGCTGCAAGGTTTTCCTTATGTTTTTTTCTGGATGAGTCACAATTTTAGTTCCATTGATCAATTTGTCTATCTTGGGGTTGTGAAACTAGGGAACATGTGACAAATATAACTCAGAGACTTGTTTCTCCTCAGCCTGTGAGGTAAGCAGAAATGAAGGAAAAGAAAAGAAAACGTGACAGAAGCCAAATGTAATCGCATCATGTAAGATTTTACTCTCTGACCCTTTTCAGAAAAAAAAAAAGAAAAAAAAAAAACAGAATTTCCTAAGCCTGGTCTACCTTGTCAATACCATGTATCTTAATTACTATCTTTTTAAAAAATATTTTATTTTCTTATTTATTTGAGAGAGAGTGAGAAAAAGCAAGTAAGTGTGGGGGGAGGAACAGAGGGAGAGAGACAATCAGACTCCGTGCTGAGTATGGAGCCTAACATGGGGCGTGATTCCAGGACCTTGAGATCATGACCTGAACCATAACCAAGAGTTAGGCGCTCAACCAACTGAGCCATTCAGGTACCCCGTAATTATTATCTTAATGTTTTATAATGTCTTGAAGTGACATAATATTTGTCTTCCAACTTCATTCTCTTTGTTGCCTTTCAGTGTTGTGTTAGCTATTCATGTCCCTATGAATTTTAGAATCACTGAGTCAATTTCTTTAAAAAAGCACACCAGGATTTGGATTTAGATTGTATTGAATGTGTAGATGAATTTGGGAAAAAATTGACATCTTAGCAAAATTGAGTATGGCAACTCATGAACATAATATATTTCTTTAGGTTTTCTTCAATTCCTTGTAGAAAGGTTTTGTAGTTTTCAGTGTATGTATCTTTCACATTTTGGGGGTCAGATATATCTGTACATATTTTTGATGCTTATTGTAAATGGTATTTTATTAATTTTACTTTTTAATATACATATATTAAATATGTATTAAATATACATATATTAAATATGTATATTATGTATATGTACATATGTATAGGTATATTTAATATATATCTATTAAGTGTACATATTTAATATATGTCTATTAAAATATGTTATTGTATATGTATATTTAAAATATGAATATTAAATATACATATTTAATGTGAATATTAAATATACATGTGCATATAAATATATAGTTGATTTTTATGTATAAAAATTTTTATATATATAAAGATTTTATGTATTTATTTGAAGACAAAGATCACAAGTAGGCAGAGAGGCAGAGAGAGAGGGGGAAGCAGGCTCCCTGCTGAGCAGAGAACCCAATGTGGGACTTGATCCCAAGACCCAAGGATCATGACCTGAGCCAAAAGCAGTGCCCCAATTTTTACATATTTATCATGTATACTGTAGCCTTGATAAACTGACTTATTGGTTCTAGTGGCTGTTTTGTGGATTTATATGTATCATGTATATAGTCAATGATGTCATCTGTGAATAAAGATAGTTTTACTTCCTTTTTCAGCCTGGATAGCTGTCCTCTCTTTTTCTTGTCTTATTGCACTAGGTACAGTCTCTAGTACTACCAGATACAGTGAGAGTGGATATCTGTATCGTTTGAATGGTCATAGGTTGAAAAGCATTCGGTTATCCACTATTATTTAGGATGTTAACTGTAAGTTATTCCTAGATGCTCTTTCTCAGTTCGAAAAAGCTTCTTTCTATTTTTTGTTTGCTGAGAAATTTTTGTAAGGAGTGGATACTAGGTTTTTGTCAAGTGCTATTTATGAGTCTATAGAAATGATAATACAGTTTTTTTTTTTTAGTTCATTAATATGAATATCATGAATTGATTTTAAGCTGCTAAGCCAGCCTTCTTATTCCAGGCACCATCATGATGTATTATCCTTTTTATATATTGTTGAATTTGGTTATTCTGGAGTTTTCTTCCAGTGTCTTTGTCTTTGATATCAAGGCAGTTCTAGCATGATAGAATGCCAGTTTTCAGAAAGAGTTTGTGTAACATTTGGTAGGACCTATCAAGGAAGCCATCTGGACCTACAATTTTCTTTGGAAAGTTTTTCAACTACAGACTCAATTTATTTGGTACAGGACTATTCAGGTTTTCTAATTATTCTTGAGTGAGCTGTGATAGTTTGTATTTTACAACCTGTTTGTGCATTTCATCTAAGTTGTCAAACTTATTGCTGTAAAATTGTTCATAATATTTCCTTTAGGTGCTACCTAAATCTCTCTTTTACATATTTACTTAGTATTTCTAGACTCTTCTCTGATGTGACTTTTTTCATTCTAAGTATTTAGAATGGATTTTCATTAATTGGTATCAGTAATTAATGTTTTCTTCCTTTTTATTTTCTTCCCGATCGGTCTGGTTGAGAGGTATCGCTTCTATTGATCTTTCCAAAAAACCGGATTTTGGTTTTATTGATGCTCTTTCTTGTTTTTCAGTTTTCTCCTTCATCAATTTCTGATTCGATATAGAGACTTCCAACCTGTAGTGCCGATTTCTGTAGGTGTGCACTTCGTCCCACTGCTGTAGTTCACTATGGGGATGTGTGCGGGCATAGGGAAAGCCTTAAATATTTACCTACTGATTAGCACGTGGAGGGTCTTACTCTGTCAATGCCATTGGCATTTTGCTGTAGCTGTAGCAGTAGGAAAGTTCACAGGCAAGAGTCAGACGCCCCAAATGATGAGTGTGCCTCTTACAGGCTTGTGACTGAGGAGATGGTGGTATTAAAAAACCTCATTTCAGCAGTCCGCTTTTCTCCTCTTCCTCTTTAATAAACCAGCTCTGGCAGATGAAAAGGAATCTGCTGTAGCTCAGATTTCCTATGTTAGGCATATTTTAGCCATAAACTTAATTATCACAAGAATTTTCAAATGACTCCAAGTTTTTCCTGCACTCGGTACCGCAGGATACCAGGTTCTATTTCGGAGCTGATAAAATCCTCCTTCTGAAAGCCCGGGTTTATTACATTACAGCTGCCCATGAGCCGAGCTCCGTCCTGACCCCGTGTTAAGTGTCTGTGGTAGAGTTCATTACATCCATATACTGGAAGTCCTGCCAATATACTGACAGCAAAATCCTAGTGGAAACTAAATGGCAATAAAAAAGAGAAATGATAGCCCGCGCAAGTGGTGGGGAGCACAGCTTTATGGAGACTGGACAACCCCAGAGTAGTGACTTGGCACGCAGACCTGAGTTGAAGCGAGTGTGAGTGAAAGCTGATATTGGAATAACGATTCTGTGGCACAGACATGGGAATAATTTAATTAATTGCACTGAAATTTCTTTGATGAATAGTTATGTGGTGATAAGCATGAGGTCGAACAGCAGAATGAGTTTCAGCTTTTTAATGGGCCAGCCACAGCTGCAGTTTTGGACGCCTTCCCACTCTATTTTCCCCCGCAGCTCTGCACCGCTTTGCTCGTCCACCTCTCCCCAGCGAAGCTCGCCATGAGCCGGGCTCCCTCTCCCCGTGGGCCGAGCCGAGGGGCAAGCGCGTTTGGCCACGGGAAGCGGGCTGGCGACTGCTTTGAAATGAAAACCAGATCAAACGAAAATTGTGGGATGGTTTCCTTATGCGGGCTGCGCCTCCCCTGCTCCCGCAGATCTCTGGGATGCTTTTACAGAGTCTTTGCTGCTAAGTTGTTTAAAGATTTTAATAAAAATTTCTTGTCCCTGGAGAAAGAGGCCTGTCTTTGTTGTCAGAGAGCTGGAGGGAAGTGAGCAGTGGAGCCCAGCTGGGGCGGCAGCATGACTCCCACGACTCGTAGCCCGTATTTTCAGACAGATCAATTACTTAGGGCTGTAACCAATCTCTCGCCATTTTCTTGCTGTGCAGGGCTCCATTTCCAGACTTGGCAGCTGACATATCCTTCCAACTTGATAGAACTTCGGCTGCAAATCTCCTCAGGTCTGCTGCCTCCATTCATCGAGGTTGTACAAATGAGTTGTTAAATAAAAATCAAAAGTCAGAAATGGTGGGTGGTAATCTCCGCTTGGCGCAGTAGCGCCGGTGGGTCTAGGCAACATTTTCGGTTGGTTTTTTTTTTTGAAACAAGACAAGCAATCCGTTGTCTTCTTTCCTTCACTCTTACGGACGGGCTTTGCATGAGCGAAGAGCCTTCTCTAGAGGGAAGAAATTATCCACAGTGGATGCATTTCTTATCAGCTTATAAGTTGAAAGATGAACTGAGAACGGAGAGGAGGAAGATGATGAGGAGACCCGAAGGGCACGGGCAGGAGAGCCGTGTCTGATGGTTCCGCACACCGTGAGTCACCCCTTTGCAGCTGCTGGGCTGCCTGGGCCGAAGGCCAGGGGATTCTGTGTCAGAAACAAGTGGCCCTCGCTAACACGGCGGTGGCAGAGGACGGATGAGGTGTTTACAGAGTGTGTCAGGGTGTGAACCGAGAACCACTGTCCGCTCTCCAAACTCAGCAGCCTTGGATGACTTGACCCAGAATCTATCTCAGGTCTGGGAGACATCCTGATTCCTTAAATGTGTCGTGGGCTTCACAGAGGTGTCCGGCCAGGCCAGCCTTCCCGGAAGAGGGGATCCAAGTCTGCGTGCAGGGAATGATGGCGTCTTGGGACTAGAGCCTCTCTAGACGCAGATGCGCCGCTTTGGGGAAGGCACCAGCTGCCGCTCTTCTGTGCCCTCGTCTTTCATGGTTCTCCCATCGGCCCTGCGTTTCCGACATCAGCCCTCCGAGGACTTGTCTCTTCCCCCCATAGTAACCAACTGTGAGGAGCTCCCAGGGAGCAAAGATGAAAATGCAGACATGTTGTGTGCTCTGGAGGCCTTGTCCTACTTGGGGCCTGTCCGTGAGGGACTCTGGGAGCAGAGAGTCCTGACCTCTGTTAGCGGTTAAGGAGGTGAGTCCCTGCTGGTACAGGCCGACAGCCGCGATTTCCCCTTGGGCTTGGAAGACTTTGGATTGATTCTAAAGAAGCAAAAGAAACATGTGGAACATACGTGTTTGATTTGAAAGTGAAAAGCCTGTCTCTGCCTGTCTTCTTCCCCCTTTTCCCTCTGGCCCTTCCGAGGCATCCTAATGTGAAGAGTAAAACACACGTCACACGGGCCAGCAGGCCGGGCTGCGCTGCCTGCCTTGCTCTGGACACGGATTCTTCTGGGTCTGCGTTTTATTAGGTGCATTAAGTAGTGTGGAAAAGAGTCATTCACAGCCATGCATGACCGTCCCCCGTCCTCAGAGCCTGCCAACAGTTGAAAATCCGAGAGGAGGAACGAAAAGGGGGTGAGATGTATAGTTAGTGAGTTCCAGTTGGTTTTCTTCCTCCTTGGCCTGGTGCCCGTCTTATTAGGAGTTCTTGAGTGAAACAGAATGCAGTGGTAGCGGAGAGCAGCGACGGCACTTTCTAGCAGCTCTCCGCCCTCCACACCCCCCTCAGAGAAGAGCTCTGGAGTCGGGGAGCTTCCTCCCTTGGTTGCAGTTAAGAAGCCGGTTGGCAGTATGATGGGCTTTTGGAAGTGGGTGCAGTGGTTTGTGTGTTCTGTTTGATGTTGCAAATGCCAAGCCCTGAGGGAGACTTGCACAGGGGATGTTCTGTTCTTAAAGAAAGGCAAAGATGAACCTGAAACATGAATTGAAATCTCCTGAATTCCGAAGGACTTGGGTGCTACCAGGGAATGATCTCACTGACTTCTGCGGAAGCGTTTGGCCGACGGCCTGCTGCCGACGAGCGGAGGGCTGGGCGAATATTTTTTAATGATTTTGATTAACGGAAGGCGATCATGGGTAAACTCGACAGGATTAGATCACAGATTAAGGGTGTGTGTGTGTGGGTGTGTGGGTGTCTATGTGGTTAAGGCTTTCTCTGCGGACATGTGCGCACACACACACAGTCTCGTAAACCACACGCTCTTCTTGGAGACTCCCCAGCAATGCTTTTCTTCCTACCAAGATAATGCTCATATCAGAGTATGTGATACTGTTTATTTTGAAGGTGTTTTCAGGAGTGGCGATGAAGGAGCATTCATTTATTTCTGTCATTCGCAAACAGTCCACTTAACCGCACGAATGTGTGTCGTTCATTGAACGTTTATTGAGTACCTACTGTATGCCAGATGCTGTCCTAGGCACTAGGGATACAGCGGTGGGGACACAAAAGGCAAACAGTCTGTTCTGCTGGACTTTATAAGCTGCTGGAGAGACAGACTAAAATAAATAATCATGTAACTTTAGACCCACAATTTTTATATTGGCTTCGTATTCAATAAAATTTTATTAAGTACCTCCATCTGCTCTAACTTCTATGACAGGCTCTTAGAAGAAAAAGCACATTACCTAATTCCTGCTGAAGTCCATGGTTTGCAGTTTACAAGGAATAAAGTGGCTCTGGTTGTGGGATCTAGCAAAGCCCCCCCGATCCGCACGGCTCCCGTGTTAATTTGGCGCGTAGTGCTGAGGACAGTTAGATGGCGTTCTAGCGGAAGAGCCTGTTACACACATACGTAGACCCTAATGTATCTGCCAACGCTCTTATTATTAACATCCCCTTCGCTGTGTCTCCACAGCACTGGGTTCAGGAGTCGCCCTGCTTCTCACTGGCTGACGTGTACTGGGACCCCGGGGCAGCCTCCCTGAGCAGAGTTTCACATCTGCACAATGGGAATGCTTGGACTGTTTCCTGGGACTGTGAAGACAAAATGAAACCATGTAGGTGAAAAGTCTATGGAAGGCACTATTCTCATGTGACTTTGCCTTACTTTTTTTACTGTTCACTCAGATTTCCTAGAGGGATAATGTTTATTGAAGTCCGCTATCTTCCATTCTCTTAAACCCAGGAAAAGCAGAAGGAAGAATAGCTCTGAGTTCAGTAGAAACTGGAAATCATCCTGTCTTTCCTCTCTCAAGTGTTCCGGAAGGATTAGAACATAACCTTGAACTTAGGGTAGAAATTGAGTTTTTTTCAAAGGCAGAATTCTCGGTATCGGCACATCCGCGCCGTCCTTGGAATGCGGTGTGTGGCGGGGACCTGTCTCACACTCTGTCCTGGTTTCTTCTGTCTCACGTTGTCGCTCCCCCCAGAGAGGGAGGGAATGAGAAGAATCAGTATGAATGCCTTCCTGGTGACCGGGCTCAGACACCTTGGCCAAAAGGTTTACGCTCTGAAGCACTGAATAAAGTGCTGTAATTAGCCAAGAATCAGAAATACGCAGCCGCACAAGAGCACCATTATTCAGACGCGGAGCCTTCGTTGAGATGACGCGGCTGGTCCTGCTCTGCGAAGCTGTATTTTCTGGGGAGAATCAATATGGATGAAACGAGAACTCCGTGTACCTCCTGCAGGGCCTGTTGTGTCTCCGTGAACTGTGATGCGATCTCTTGGCCTTTTGAATCGCTCCGTTTAAAGGCCTTCCATAGATCATTCTGTCCTTGGTGGTGGGTGACTTTTCACGAAGATTCTATCCCCAGACAGACTAACCTGGAAAAGCACATGCCTTTCGATCTTTGCTTGGCATGCTTGTGAGCGCGTGCGTGCTGGGTGCGAGGCAAGGTTGTCACGGAGCGGCCTGGACACCTTCACGAACTGCTCGTGGTCGCAGAGGGAGCTTGAGAGCGCGCCTCATTCTCCCTACCCGGTCCTTGATTTCTGGTGCCGAGTCTGTCGGTGCAATCCCTGTATGAGATCTTACAGTCTTTTACTCCTTTCTGGGTTCGACGCATTGCCGGCCGCATTCCTGGCCCATAACAGGCACTTGATAATGAGTGGAAATTTTTTTTTTTTTTTTAAAGATTTTAATTGTATTTGACAGAACCTGAGCCAAAGGCAGAGGCTTAACCCACTGAGCCACCCAGGCGCCCCAGTGAGTGGAAAATTTGAATGAGATTGGCCCTAGTTCCTGTACCTTCCTACCACCCTGTCCTCGGTTCAGGCCTGAGCGGCTTGGTGGGAGCCGGGGGCTACGTGCCCTGCTGATCCGGGGTCAAGCTCTCATCTGTGCATTTGGGGCGCAGCTTCTCTTACCACGCACGCTTCGTAAAGTCATCGGGCAGCTCTCTTCTGGGATAAAACACCGCGTTCTAGAAAGTACCACACTCCCGCAGGCAGAACTGTTGGGCAGTCTGTACAGGACAGATCAGGTCGCAGCTGCCTTAAAGTAACTGCTAATGGAAACTCTGGCCAAGACAGCGTCTTAAATAATATGAAGACTCAGCACACTGTCTCTGGAACTCGCAGCATTTGTTAGCAGGGCATAGACGAAGGTGAGCTCCCCTTTAAAAAAAAAAAAAATGTTATGATTAGCAGGGGCCCAGTATAATTTAAGGTATTCTTTGGAGTTTATAAATATGGCCTCATAAAAAGCCTGAATATAAGGGGACTGTGACTTTAAGTCATTAGAAGCCCAGTGGTTTGATAAAATAACAGGAAACAGACAATTTATTATGAGCAGTCTCAGTAGCTCTGGATTATCTATAAAACTTTTACGGCCTTCCCCAAGTGGCAAGAAGCCATAAAACTTGCCTGAATGAGGGACTTGTTAATTTACTTGTTAAAGCAAATTAAAAATTTATAAGTGCTTTTAGGTAAATGAGATCTTCTCTCATTGCTGCCCTTGCGGGGCCCCGGAGTCCTGGGAGGGGAGCGTGGCTGAGCCCAGACACCACGGCAGCACAATAAAAGCCATTAAATTGTTGCAGCTTATCACAGCAGAGCCGCGCAGCTGTCGCCGAGGCTAGCGCGGGCACCCGTGGGCGACAGCCCGGAGCTGCACCAGGGCCCCCGTCTCGCTCAGAGGGGAACCACACGCAGAGTCGGTTTTTACCTTTGCGGTTCTCCAGGCGTTGGTGTTCCAGACCCCGTGTGTCTTCTTTTCCCTCGACCTCCTGAACCCGGAGGCTTCAAAGCCCGGTTCCCTACGCCCAGAAGTGTTTCTCTTGGGTTCCATATGCTGTTGGTATATGGAACATTTTTGTCATCATCCTGCCTTGTAGTCATTTAATCCCTGGACAAAAGGCCCAGGCCCTAGAGTGTTTCTCTAACTTGATCAGCATTTCTTTAAAAAAACTGAAAAAACGGAGGCACCTGGGTGGCTCAGTGGGTTAAAGCCTCTGCCTTTGGCTCAGGTCATGGTCTCAGGGTCCTGGGATGGAGCCCCGCGTCGGGCTCTCTGCTCAGCGAGGAGCCTGCTTCCCCCTCTTTCTCTGCCTACTTGGAATCTCTGTCAAATAAATAAATAAAATAAAATCTTTAAAAAAAGAGAGAGAGAGAGAAAAAACACCTCTCTTTCCTTTACTTTATCAAAAAGCCTGGAAGTCGGGAGAAAGAGCATAAGGTAAGAAGGAAACGGTACATGTCCGTGTGTATCAGACTCCAGAACTGTAGAACCAGTATTTTTTGCGGAATCCGCGGTCAAGGCAAAGGCAGATTGTCTTGCGCTCTGCTTTGGAGGAAAAACGAACTGAGGTCAAAGCTCTTGGGTCGAAACATCTTCCTTCACTTTTTCCCGTTGGCCGCCTGTCAGGTTTCTTCTCGAAGTAGCTGGAGCAGCGGGTTTCTCAAGAGGGAGTTTTTTAGCTCGAGGCCTTGTAACCGGGGCTCCTTGTCCCTGTCTCTCTGGGACGTGCCTTGTGCGGAACACACTTGTTTGCTGAGAGCAAGGATTCTGGGGAACTTTCCACGCCGATCAAAAGCTGTTCTTCAGGAAGACCTTTTGCATTTGTAGGGCAGAAAAAAAAAAAAAACAAAAAACTTTATATCTCAATTACAGACCATATTTAATATTAAATTTAAAAGAGGATGGATATTTCACAAGTATATTTAAATTTCAAAGATCTCTTTAGAAAAGTCAGGTTCTGCAAACATTTTCTTCTGGTAATATTCTCCAATCTCTGCAGTGAAAAGGTCCATTTTATTAACTTTGAGAACAGAAGGATAAAAAGGCATAATTGGTACAAGTGTTTGTTCTGCAGAATTCACCCTTCGCTTACTTACAGATCTCCGACGTGGCTGTATTCATTTCTCTGGTTTGGATTCCATCTGAAACTGTGTTGGAGAAGCATATTGTTGGCAAGTAACGTATCACAGGAGATTGGGGGTTAGATGGAAAGCGACAGAAGTGGCAAATAAGTAGATACTTTAAGCGGTATTCCAGGGTTTTAGGAGACTTCAGTTTTTGAGCAAGGAGGTCGCTTAAGGTCAGCGTTGGGCCCAGTGGTGACGCTTCTCCTGGTCGCTGCCATGACTGTTTTAGGAATACCATTATATAGCACCACTGTATGCTTGTTGTCCCTCTTACTGAACCTCATGAGCCTCTTGTTCTTTTGAACATTAATGACTTTGCACTTGGAACCTCTCATGCTCACTGAGAGTTTCAGCAAAAATGCTCGGTTATGACCGTCTTTACACAGATGATCTCTGTGCACAGATGATCTCTGTGCTCTACGGTGTTTTTGGATTTGGTTTTACTTCCTTATGGGTGGGACTTTCCGAGTGGAGCCTTAGTAGATGTCTTCTCATTGTATTACCCCGTAGACCCAACCACAAAGTAGAGAGCTCTAGTGGCTGAACAAACACTGTTTCGTTCAAGAGGGCCAGGCTGAATTACATGGACAGAAAAAGTCGATAAATTTTAAAATTTTTGAATAGAAAACGACACTGGTCCAGAGGTTACCTGCCGGGGAACCAAGGTCGTTTATGAGGAGATCCAGAAAGGACTGTGTTGCCATGGGTCAGTCTTGCTGACTGCCTTTCCAGACCGCCGTAGTGAAGTCCTGATAAACGTTTCACAGGGAAATTGCATTGCTTCAAAAAGCATTTGTTTCTCACAGAGTTCATGTTAGAAATTTAGTGTATGTGCTCACTCGTTAGTAATATTGATATATGTTGTATAATGATTGCCTAATTGCTAATTTTCCTATGCTAATTGATGTTTTTCTATAAAACTAAATTCTTTAGCTCTTTACATTTATTGAATGCCATCTGGCTTATGAATTTTCATAAGAACTGCCAAAAAAAAAAAGGTGCAGACCCCTCCCCCCCATCTTTCTCCTAAAAAGGTGCTGAATATGTATCCATAATGACTTTTTAATGTGCCTTTAGGGATTTCTTTCTCTCTCTCTCTCTCTTTTTTTTTTCTGTAGGAATAAAACATCATTACTAAAAATATTTTCTCTCTACCAACTTGAATTTCCTTTCCATATTACCACTAATCATTGCTGTGGCAATATACCCTCTTACTCTTTTTAAAAATATTCTCCCTCTTATTGCTCTGTATTGGGCAAATACTACATCTAAAATACGCCTATCCTGATGCCTAGGAAAAATCCCACATTTATTTTGTATTTTTAAAAATAGCTCTATATATTTATTTACCCATAACATTGAGTTTGAAGACATCGTTAAGCTTTGACTTACTATATAAAAGCAAAGAGGTATGAAGGAAGCGCCTGTATAATCTTTTTAATTTGCAGTGTTGAGTATTTTTGGAGATTTCTTTATAAAACTAGCTACCAGCCCTCTGGCATCTCTGTGAAGATCGTTTTGATAATAATAGTTTGTTTGCTTAGATAATATCCGTAGATGTGTGTGTGTGTGCGTGTGTGTGTGCGTGTGTGTCTATGTATGTGTGTTTATATACATTGTAAATTGTCTTCGTCTGTTTAGGCTGCTATAGCAGAATACCATAGATTTCGGGGGGCTTGTAAACAACACACATTTATTTATCGCAGTCCTGAGCAGTCAGAGATCAAGCAGGTTCTTCGTTCTGGGCCTACTTCCTGGCTGGTCGACGGCCTTCTTTTCCTTGCTGCTCAGGAGGTGGAAGGGGTGAGCGAGCCCTCCGGGATCGCATGAAAGCCCCACCTGGATGACCTGATCATTTCCAGAGACCCCCACCTCCCAATACCATCACATTTGGGATTTGGTTTCAGAACATGAATTGGAAAGGGATGGAGGAATTCAGTCTGTAGCGTACATCTGTATGTATATGTCTTATAGACATAAGCACTAAAATTTCGCAGAGCTTTTTTTTTTTTTTAAAGATTTTATTTATTTATTTATTTGACAGACAGAGATCACAAGCAGGCAGAGAGGCAGGCAGAGGGAGAGGAGGAAGCAGGCTCCCCACTGAGCAGAGAGCCCGATGTGGGGCTCGATCCCAGGACCCCATGATCATGACCTGAGCCGAAGGCAGTGGCCCAGCCCACTGAGCCACCCAGGCGCCCCCACAGAGCTTTTTTGATGATCGAGCTAGTCTACATGCTTTCCTATGTTTTTTTCCCTTTCATGATCTTCTACTGCATACTTAGAGCTAAGACTAACAGTGAACTTATGAATCAGACAACAATTGCTTGGCACCTATAGATTTTGAATAAGAGATAAAAATTAACTTGAATAGATTAGAGGGCTCTTTTAACCTCATAATTAGATTAATCCAGATTTCTCACTTCAGGCCGTTAAAATTAACGGAATTGTATACTTGCTTGCTTGTCTGGGTCTAATATGAGCAAACAACAACAAAATCCCTGTGTTAAAAGGTGCTTTAATTAGTAGTAATTCTATGAAGAAATTTGAGATAGTTTCATAGAATTTCGCTCCTGGGTTCGTACATTGAATATGTGCAGATTCAGGCACATTAGATTATGTATTAGTTAATCAGGGTTGAGGGACACGGTTGTAAAAATAACCAAGAGATGTGATAGCACTTGCTTCATCTTTCCTGTTTCAAAGATATCAGAATAATTACAGCTAATATACTAATTGCCTGTCCTAAAATATTTGGCCATTAAATCACAAAATGTTAGGATTGTTATGGCCTGGAGGAGCAGACACACCACGACTGGTTTGATCGGGCCTGCCTTGCCTGAGATGATGATACTCAGGACGGTTGCGTAATACTGTGGAGTAACAGGGACCCCGGGATAGGGCCTCGCTGTGCATCCCACACCCCCCTCTTCTTATCTGTTTGACCTTGGGTTATCCACGTTCTGGGCCTTAAAATGGAAATCCTTGTTGCTGGGAAATGAGCCTGTGGAGCTCTGGGCGGTGGATTGTTGACTTTGCCTTCAGGACAGTCAGCAGCTTTCAGTGGGGGCGGGGGCGGGACTGCGTGTAGCTCCGACCCCACCCCTCCCTGGGTGTCTCCGGTGGGGTCTCTCATCTCTGAATTTTACTTCTTTGTCTGTAAGGGGGAGACATGACAATCACTATTTGAATGCCCCCAAAAATTTATGTGAGGATTAAATTAGATCAGCTATGCACAGTGGTTGGAAAATTGTGTCACAGCAAACAAATTTGTGTAGCATTATTATTACCGTAAAAATGGAAACAGCTTCCATGGGAACTGGTTATTCTGTCTCAGCTTGCCAGATCTGAGAAAGTGATTCATCCGTTTGTCCCTCATAGTTCTTGGGATTGTTGCTGGAGTGGTAGAAGATAGCAGGCTAGGACATTTGTGGCAATCCAAGCCAAAGTTGGCTGCATGATTAAACACTAACAACACCTCTTGTAGTCACAGCTCAATGACAGTTTCTGTTGTTTATAAAGGGGGCTAAGGTCGTATGCGTTTGGGGGGGAAATGCCTAATTAGAAAATTGGATCTGTTCTTAAATTGCAAATGCGTGTACATCAAAGCAATCATAAGAATAAATTTAAGTCTGATAGTGTACATGGTTTCAGTACACATTGGCGAAATATCCTGCTGATTGCTGATTGAAAACAGTTGTTAATTCTCTACTTCACTAAATTCAGAGTGGAAAAACTTTCCTTAATAAAGAACAGATTGAGGAGATCCAAGACCTTACTGTGTGGGAATTAATGGCAGATGCATATACTGGTAGTTAAAATGTTTCATTAGATGTTAATGTCTTGCTGTGTTTTTAATTGTTCAGGAATTAGCCTCCAGAATATTAAAACCATCTGTTTGTTATCATGATGAAACAGAATGCTTAAATAGTTATTAATTTGTGTTTCTTGTCTTATTTTTTTTCAGGGATAATCTGTAAAACTTTGATCTGTTTGGAGTTCAGGGAATTTGGAATGTGGAAGTGAAAAACAATTCTAAAACACACCAGTGTCCCAAATAGCTGTAGTTCGCTTTTTTCCCTACCTGCTGTGCATATTTCATGTGTGATCTTTTTCACATTCTTTCTTCCCTTTTTTTTTGGGGGGGGGGTAACATGAGTTGACTTGTATTTTCATGATGAGATTAGGGTAACTGTAGAGCTGATTTAGTAGTTGATTTAAACTATATGATGACCCTTAACATGCTGATTATTTTACCATCAATATCAAAACAGTTGATGAATTTGGAGGGATGAAGGAAGGCTCAATGTTTAGATTCTAAGGACATGCTCTGCCTGCCGTATTCCACAAGCTCATCATGACTACTGAGGGCCTTAGCTTTTACGGAGTCAGGTGGCCTTGGTTTCACTGTTTTCTGCCTTTTGTGACTTCGCTCAGAGTACTTAGTCTTCCTCAACTTTCTACAGTTTCTGCATACATAAACTGGGAAGTACAATTTAATTTACAGAGTTTTTATGAATCGTAGAATTACTATGAAGATGTGGCATATTCTACATAGTAGACATATTAGTTCCTTTTTCTTTTTTAAAGATTTTATTTATTTATTTGACAGAGATCACAAGGAGGCAGAGAGGCAGGCAGAGAGAGAGGGGGAAGCAGGCTCCCCGCTGAGCAGAGAGTCCGATGCGGGGCTCGATCCCAGGACCCTGAGATCATGACCTGAGCCGAAGGCAGAGGCTTAACCCACTGAGCCACCCAGGCGCCTGTTGCTTCCTTTCTTGATTACATGGAGCTACTAAGATATTTTGGGCCCTACTGAGAAATATGGGAGCACTGAAACTGTAAGAGCCACAAGCAAACCCGTCTTTCCCTAGCCTTAGCTCTTGTGTTGATCGCCGAACATTGTTGGCCTTAAGTTCTTAATCCTCAAAGTGAAAATCTCCGCTAGTGTCATCTTATCTCTAGTGAACTATCAGATTGTGGACACAGACAGTGGAGGGAACGCTAGTGTATCTTTGCATGGGATTCTAATTTATGTCTCCAAGTGGTCTAGTCTTTGTCCTCTCATCTCTCAATTTGGCTCAGAAAAATTGTCAAGTTCTTTTTCCTTTAATTTATGCCAATCAGCTAAAGTCATGCCAAGAATCAGAAACTTGTACGCATTTGAATCTTTCTTACATTTTGGAGAAATGTCATGTGTGTAGACCAAGAATTTCCAATAGCTGGGAAATTCATGGTTCTCGGTGTCTCTTCTCTCTTTCCCCTTCATTGAGAATTGGATTACTGCATTCCCCGTATCTGTTTTGCTCACATTAAAAATGGGAGAGACTCCATTACTTTAAATCTTCTGGAACCAAGTGAGAAATCACTTGGTATATGGCAGTGAAGTTTGTTATAACCCCACATCCCTAACTCAGGTTTCCCAGGCCTGGCAAATCATGGGAGTAAGTGATGGAGGTCCGTGCAGGGGGTGGGCGGGGGTGGGGCCCTCGCTGGCGCAGGCGGCAGTGACCTCCCGCCTCTGTAGAATTCATTCAGCTGCTGTACTTGTTTCCAGGAACGATCTCTTTGCTAAGTGGGGTGCGCTGGCACTGGGGGTCGTACAAGCCGTTTCTTTTCTGTGCAACAAGAACAAACGTACCATCTCCCTCGAAAGCACTTTTTCATGGAAAAATTCACTCAGGAGAGCGCATTTGGTTCTATTACAGTTGGGTTTCCATTATAACTATTGATGTTCTTCATCAGTGTTTGGTAAGAAACACATTTAAACATTTCTGCCTTTCTGTGGGGTGTTTTGGAAGAAGCCTTTGCTGGATTGATTAAAAAAAAATAAGAAAATAATTTTTTTATTTAAAAAAAGCACCATCAGATGGTAAAATAAATAAGAATTTTAAATGCTTCATATTATCTAAATTACTTAAAGTGGCAATCACATCAATAAGGTTGTGTAATACTAGGAGAGCTATTAACTTCTCTTGGTAGTGGTTTTTGACCTTTTGCTGAACGAGTACTTCTAAAAGTCTCAAATGCCAGGATGAAGATTTATTAAACCCACTGTAATTATGTGCTGCTTTTCATTTTCTAATCCTATACCTGACAATCTAAAATATCTTAAATTACAGGTGATCACTTTTTCAAGAGCAAAGTCAACGTATTACTTTTTGGAGCGTAAGGATTTTAAAGGCCGATTTTGTATGTCACCAAAGCCCACAGATTTGCTAAGGCACATGTGGTCACTGTTCTTGAGGTCTCCTTATTGGCTAACCCTAGAAGACTAGCTTTCTATGACCTAGGCACACTCTTGTTCATAGCTCCAAGAGGCGTTCTCCAGGAGACTTTGAAGGTGGACTTCCATGCTGCAGATATTAAAAGATTATACATAGGAATGAATTAAACAGATATTTATTGAGCATCTGTTAAATTACAGGTGCTGTTCTAGACTCTGTGAACGAAACAGATAAAAACCCTGTTAAAACTTACTGCCCGCTTGCAGTGTGTTTCAGGCAGCGGGAGTCTGGAGGAAGCAAGTGAAGGATGCAGTACGTGGGGAGGTGTTAGATCGGAGCAGGGCGAACAGTTGTGAACGGGACCATCAGGGAAGTCCTTGCTGAGAAAGTGACATTTAAGTGAAGACCTCGGTGAGCTTTGTGTCTTCTGGGAGGCTGAACATTCCAGGCAGAGGTTGTGGCAAGAGGGAAGACCGTGAGGTGGGAGCATGCCTCACCCGTTTGCGGGACAGCGAAGTGGCCAGTCCAGCTGGTTCAGAGGGACCAAGGCAGAGAGTGGGAGAGAATGAGGCCAGGGAAGTAATGGGGGAATCAGATACAGTGGGAGTTGGCTTGTGGCCATTGTGATGACCTCCGTGTTTATTTCGATAGGATGGAGAGACTCTGGAAGGTGTTGAGAAGATTGGGAATGAATGAATGTGCTTTTAGCCGGAGTCCTCAGGCTCTTGGGAGAGATGGACAGAAGTGGCCAGAAGGGCACCGTGGGGGGGTCGGGTAGGAGGACGTTGTCATCGTCCAGGCAAGAGACCAAGGTAGCTTTGCGCAGAGGGGCAGCTGTAGATCAAGACTTTGTCC
Source organism: Mustela lutreola (assembly GCF_030435805.1). Taxonomy (NCBI): domain Eukaryota; kingdom Metazoa; phylum Chordata; class Mammalia; order Carnivora; family Mustelidae; genus Mustela; species Mustela lutreola. The sequence goes on from NC_081306.1 coordinate 46,457,519, forward strand.
TAAGCAGATAGAAAGTAGCAACTTTACACTAACAATTGGGAACATTGAGAACATGGCTTTAGTCGTGTTGAGTTTGAGATGCCCTTTTCGATGTTTAAGTAGAGTTGAAGGACTGTCTGGACTTAGAAGACTAGGATTTTCGGAAGAGATTGAGACCAAGGGTGTAAATTAGGTATCACCAGCACATAGATCATATGTGAAACACTGAGACTGCATGAGGTCATCAGAGGTCGTGAGTATAGGCCTGAAAGAGAAGCGGTCCCAAGACCGAGCCCTGGGGAGCCTAACATTAAGGGTTGGGACTAGGTGAAGGATCCAGACTGATAAGCAGGAAAGGCAGGAGTGAAGCAGAGTGCTTCGAGGACGTGGGAATGATCTGTTGTGTCCGATGTTCCCATTAGATCGGTAGGTCGGTGAGATGGACGCGGACGGTGACCACTCGGTTTAGCACTGGTAGGTCGTTGCTGACCAGGACTGGACTCCTTCAAAGCCGGGTCGCAGGGCCTTTTCCTTGAGCCCTGCTCTGGCCCTCCTTACCCAGAGTGGAAGAGATCAAAGGGCCAAGGACATGTGCCCCCTTGGAGCCCACCGCACTCCGACACACGTTACTGGTTCTGTGGGGCTCCAGAATCCCCTGCCCCGATGTCCTCAGTCCAACTGGGAGGATCCGCTCTCTGGGTCCGTCCTGCTGACAGCACCGGCACCGCAGCTGGGCCTGTGCCGGAGCTGGGGGCGCAGCCAGTGGAGCTGGGGACAGTCGGCAGTGCGGATGGGCCTGCAGGAGGGCCTGGGCTGTTACCGCACTTACGGGCGAGGCTTCGCGAGGGACGGGCCCGCAGCCGGGAAGGGAAGAGCCCAGGCCTGCGCCCGGTTCTTGTCCCCTGCCACGGTCCGTGAGGAAACCTCCAGGAACACAGAATTCCAACTCCGGAACCTGGCCTTCAGAGGGCCAGCGCTGCCGTGGCATGATTTGGAACTTCTCACCGTTTAGCTGGATAGTCCTTGGGTCTCTTGCCCTGAGCCCTGCACAGCGTCTGAGAGCCTGCTGTTGACTCTGACAGGGGCCATTTCATGGTCGGGGGACAAAAGCCTCCTTGGGCTGGGTTCAACAGAGAACTGGAGGGAAAGAATTGGTGATACTGAGTGAAATCTTTTCGAGAATCATTTGTAAGGGCCTGAAAGCAACGGAAAGTTGGCCGGGTTCTTGTGTTTGGTTCATTTTGTTCTCTTCGAAGGTAGGAAAGATAATGGCCAGGATGTTGGTACCCTAAAGAGAAGGAGTGTGTGGGTTTGCTGGGTCGTCATAACAAAATACCACCGAGTGGGTAACTTCAGGAACAGCAGTGGGTTTTCTCGCAGTTCTGGAGGCTCGAGGTACAAGGTCAGTGTGTCGGGTTTCTCGAGGCCTCTTGGCTTGCCTTGTTGGTGGCTGCTTTCTCCCTGGGGACTCACATGGTCTTTTCTGTCTTCCTGGGCCTCCCTGTGGTCTCTGTGTCTCCATCTCCCCTTCATGTGCAGATCCAGGTCAGACTCGGGCCCCCCTCGTGGCCTCATTTTATCTTAATTACCCTTTTAAAGTCCTCTCTGCGAATGCACTCTCCTTCCAACATACAAATTTTAGATAGACGTGATTCAGGCTGTAAGAGGGATCTCAGATATTCCAGAACCTGCGTTTGTGGAACCCATCCCACTTATAAAATGTCTGTAGCTTTTTAAAAACATCAAATATCGTGGATGCTGAAGCCGTTCGTTTCTGTATCCCGTGGAATAATGGAGTTTAGTACGGAACAGTTACTAACTGTTTAGTGATACACAGGTTTCTAATGCCGTGGACTAAATTGTGCCTCCTCCCAATTCGTATGTGGAACCCCACATGTTTGGGTCCAGGAGTAATTAAGGAGAAGCGAGGTCCTAAGGGCAGGTCGGTGATGGCTGTGTAAGAGTCGTCACTGGAGAGTAGGCCTCCTCTCCCCGCCGCGCGAGGACCCAGGGAGAGGACAGCTGCTGATACGCGAGGAAGAGAGTGAGTTCTCTCCAGGAACTGCCCATGCTGACCTCGGTCTTCTAGTCTCTACAGCTGTCAGAAAATGTCTGCTGATGACGCCATCAGTCCATGGAATTTTGTTAAGCCTGAGCCTGCTTGGACGTTAAGATACCCAAGGGTAGGCGAGAACCCTCAGGCTTGGTGAGAATTCACTTTTTGGTTGGATTTGAAATGTACTGGTATGAAAACAGTGGCAAGTTGGAAAGAGGTTTGCCCTGAAAGTTCATTATCTTAGAAATTTTGAAAGCTTGCAACCAAACTGTTTTATACCCTAACGAATTCTAGATGTTTATAATCTAGCAATGTAAAGGAATAGCCATTGACTGTGTGGTTTGGGGGAGAAAAATGCTGCTTCTGGAGATAAGGTTTTTAAAACTTATTTTAATGACAAATTTAAAATACATCCTGAAGTAGAGATGATAGTGTCATAAATGCAGATATACTCATCTTCCAACCTCAACAGTTAAGACATCTTGTTTCCTGGGGTTCCTGGGTGGCTCAGTCGTACAGACGAAGGTAGATACCTTCGTCCCAAGTCATGATCCTGGAGTCCTGGGATCGAGCCCCGCATCAGGCTCTCCCTACTCTTTGGGAAGCCTGCTTCTCCCTCTCCCACTCTCCATGCTTGTGTTTCCTCTCTTGCTGTGTTTCTCTCTCTCAAATAAATAAATAAATAAATAAAATCTTTCTTTTTTTTTTTTTTTAAGATTTTATTTATTTATTTGACAGAGATCACAAGTAGGCAGAGAGGCAGGCAGAGATAAGGGAGGAAGCTGTTCTTTCTGTCACCTGCATTAGTTTGAAATAGAAGTCCGAAGGTCAGATCATTTCTGTTATAAATATTTTGGTCTGTATCTACAAAAGCTCTTTCCTTTTTATTGTAACTATAATCTCATCAGTACTCATCAGTGGACATGTTTGAGTTTGCCTCATAACTTTTTACTCTTTGTGGAAACGAGGTTAAAACCAGAGCAGTCCCTGCCGTGGGTCGGGAGGCCTGTGACCTCGTTCCCACTCTTCTGTACTGATCGTGCAATTGATTCATCGAGGGAATCGGGAGATTTCTGGGTTTTGCTGATTTCATATCCCATGATGTGAAGTTTAATATGTGCCCGATCCCTTACATTTCTTGCAAGTTTGTTCAAGAATCTGTGGTGAATCAAATTCAGGTTTGATGGGACGGGGGAGCGTTGAGTGGTGTGTTCTCACATCAGGAGGCATGCGTTATCTGGTTTTCTTTCTTTTCACGATGCTATAACAGCCATGGATGCGTGATTCCTTGCTTTATTTTATTTTTCATTTTCAGAAGGTCCTCCAATGTTACCAAGAAGGTATTTATTTGTGGGTTTTCTTTTAATTGTCTACTTTTGTTACCATGTTTGATATGTTTTACTTTATTGTGTCATTATGCTACTGGTCATTAAATTGTCCCGTCTTGCATTAGTGGAAGTGCCTCAAATTTGGCTCCCAAGTCCCTTTGACATGGTCTTTTTGGGATGTCAAGACGTATGAGACTCATCTTGCGTATTTCTTTCCTTCAGCCTTAGTTGGCTATTTTTTCACGTACAACAGGAAAAAAAAAAAAAAACATAAGGACACAAAGCATTCTGTGTCTGAGGATGATGTTTATTTTAAACAATGCCAGGCCATTTAAAAAGTTTCTTGAAAACATGTCTTCTTACAGAAAAATAGAAGAAGAAAGTTCCGTGTGCTTGTTACTTTTGTACATTCATTCTCACCAACCAAATAATATTGCCTCAATTTCTTTTTATTAATCAGAATCTCATTATTAGAAGGTAGAGACTTTGACAAAGCAGTCAGACATTCCTTCATCAAATTATTGTTGCACGGCTCGCGTGTACTGCATGGGAATTTCTGAGCTGATATGAAAACGGGTTTGTCTTCTAGTCCCCGATCATACCCAAGGAATGCCAAGTGTCTTTTGTTCATTCAGGCTTTTCTCTTCAGTTGCATTCTTGTTCATCTCTCCCGCCCCCGCCCCTTTTCAGTAGAAAATGAAGTCAGGTATGTTATCATGCTTTTCCTCAACAGAATTCACCCCAGAAGTAGTACCCAGGTTGTGGATCGGGATGTGCGTTCCAGACGGAGCCCTGCTGTTTCCACTTCCGCTCTCTTCCCTTCCTACTATCAAGTTACAAAGAAACAGTATTGTAATAGCCTCTTGGCTAATCATAGAGAGTTACGATTCTCTTGATAAGCTGTAGAACATTATTAAGTTCTGCTGTCTGGGTTGAGTGTGTCTGTTGGAAGGATATCAAAGTTGGTCAGATGGCTTTTGACTGTCTTAATTGCTCCTTGTTTATGTTCGAAACTATGCAGTTAGATTGATCTTGGCGTATTTTCCTCTTTTTATTAACCTCAGGGTTTATCTTTACTGCTACAAAGTCCACCGAACCCCTTTCAGTGTTGAGTAATGTATGTGATTAGCAAGGAGAAGGGATTCGAGAGTTTCCCTTTCCAAGCTGGTCACACGGCCTTCAGGTCAATCCTCTGGGCCGTACCTTAAATGTCTATTTGGGAACATCACTGACACATTAGATAAACGACACGCCAAAGTCCAAGAAGCCTATTTTGTTTTGCATTAGTGAAACTTTACTAACTCCATTGGAATGATTTTATAATAAATGGAGTTAGAAGCACTTTCTCCTTTACTTGTCTTCGTAAACCATCTGTGGTAGGCAGAATTCCAAGTTGTCCCTCAGGATAACTTGCCTCCTGTGAACTCCCACGATTAGATTTTTGTGTTTAAGAAAGGGGGCTCCCAGTTAAAGCCTCTGCCTTCGGCTCAGGTCATGATCCCAGGGTCCTGGGATCGAGCCCCGCATTGGGCTCTCTGCTTGGCGCCCTCTCTCTCTGCCTGCCTCTCTGCCTACTTGTGATCTCTCTCTGTCAAATAAATAAATAAAATCTTAAGAAAAAAATGTGGGGGGGGGGGGGCTCCCAGGCGCCTGGGTGTCTCAGTGGGTTAAGCCTCTGCCTTCGGCTCAGGTCATGATCCCAGAGTCCTGGGATCGAGCCCCATATCGGGCTCTTTGCTTAGTGGGGAGCCTCCTTCCCCCTCTCTCTCTCTGCCTGCCTCTCTGCCTGCTTGTGATCTCTCTCTCTGTCAAATAAATAGATAAAATCTTAAAAAAAAAAAAAAGAAGAAGAAGAGAAAGGGGGCTCCCTTCCCTGAGCCTGACCCAATCCTTTACCTAAGGATTAAGGTAAATCCTTAATAAGGAAGTGCTTCTGGAGTAAGAGAGAAAAATGACGAAATCTTTCACTTTTTAAAACTAAACCTCCATATTGAAATGTAAGTTACATGTCCTGAATTTCACTTACTGTAAGTGTACAGTTAAGTGAGTTTTGGTACATTTATAGGGTCGCATGATCATCACAATGCTCCAGTTTTAGAACTTTGCCATCAGCTCCGAAGTTTCCCTTTTGTCCACTTGCAAGTTGGCGGTCTCCTACCTTCCTCGGAAAAATTCGATTAGAATGTGGTGGAACTACCCTTCATTTTATTATTAAATTGAACTTGTTGTATTTATTCAAGTTTTTGTAGCTCTTTTAATTAAAGAAAAATTCCTTAGCTCCCTTGTGTTTCACTTATATTAGTGGGTTTTGGAACAGATTAGCTTTGCGTATGTTTCTTAATGCTCTGAATCAGATTTTGTTAAAAAATTCTAAAAATTCACACTATTTGATTATGATCTTGACAGGTCCACCATAGAATGTTTAGTACTGTAATTTAGAAATGTGTTTATTCTCACATTTTCATAGTACTAATCAAGTTCTTACATTATTTTCACATTATATATTATTAAATTACCACATTATTATGTTTCCACATTTGGTTTGCTCTTTATCTCGTTTTATTCTTAGATTTGTAAGTATGTCTCTCTTGATTCCACGGGTTTCGCTCCCATTTATGCCCTGGTTTATTGATTGTGTCCAGTATTTTAATTTCCAATTCATTATGTACTTTTCATTTTTAAAAAAGATTTATTTATTTTGAGAGAGAGGTAGAGAGCAAGAGAGGGAGCGAGTGCTCAAGAGGGGGCAAGGCGGTGGCACAGGAGAGAGAGTCCTCTAGCAGATTCCACACTGCGCCCAAGCCCAATGGGGAGCGCCGCTCCAAGACCCTGAGAGCATGGCCCGAGCCAGATCAGGAGTCGGCCGCTTAACCACGAGCACCCAGGCGCCCCGTACTTTTCATCTTAGAAATTGCCTCTCTCTCATTTTCCCTGCCTTTTTGTCCTTTTGATCTCTGGAACTAGGCTATTTATTTCTATTATTTTCCACTTTGTAGAAAGTTTAGAAAGTTAACCTCCAGCACAGAATTTACAGCATCCTGTAAATTTTTTACCTTACATATTTATAGTTTTTATTTTCTTTTAAAATGATGTGTTTGTGATTTTGTCTTTGACTCAACTGTAACTATAGAATGTTTTTTTAATTTTATTTTTTTCCATGTTCCAACATTCAGTGTTTATGCCCCATGCCCAGTGCTCCATGCAATCCGTGCCCTCCTCAGTACCCCCCACCAGGCTCCCCCACCTCCCACCTTCCCCTCCAAAACCCTGAGATTGTTTCTCAAAAGTCCACAGTCGCTCATGGTGTGTCTCCCCCTCCAGTTAAAGATTTTATTTATTTATTTGTCAGAGAGAGCGAGCGAGAGAGAGCACGCGCACAAGCAGGCAGAGAGGCGGCAGAGAGAGGAGGAAGCAGGCTCCCCACTGAGCAGGGAGCCTGATGTGGGGCTCGATCCCAGGACCCTGGGATCACGACCTGAACTCAAGACAGACGCTTAACCAACTGAGCCACCCAGGCGCCCCATGTGGAGAGATTTTTAAAAACGTGTTTTAAAAAAAGATTTAAAAAAATGTCTAAAGGAGACAGTCATTAATTTTCACCCTAGAGGAGGCCGCTCCTGTGGTTTCTACATCGTGGAATTTATTTTGATCTTCGTGGCCTGGCCCACCTGCAGCGGAAGCCGAGGTCTTGTGGGGGCACCGAAAACCGTGGTCTCGGAGATCGACCAAGTTCGTGACGTCCTGCCTCAGTGAGACCGAGCGTCTGAGCATCTGTGTCCTTGCCTGTGGCTCAGTGCTCCTGCTCCCGGTTCGTAGGCTGCGAAGGACACCCACCTCCGTTTCCTTGGTTACTTAATTACTTCTTTATACATGGGGACATGGAAGTTGGTAACTTTCTCCCTTAGTAGAAAGCGCAGAAGTGTAAAAGGTGCAGAAGGCACCTCTTGCAACTCTGAAATGACTCTTTGACCTATGACCGCACCTAAGCATTTATTTCTAATCCTTTCTTTTTCCCCCCTTCTCTTTTTTTAAACTTAGGACTTCTCACTAAAAAATAATTGGATATTTATTTATTTTATCTAACAGATATTAGATGTCCTTGTTTTTTTAAAAAATAGGACTTGGGGCGCCTGGGTGGCTCCATGGGATAAGCCTCTGCCTTCGGCTCAGGTCATGATCTCAGGGTCCTGGGATCGAGCCCCACATCGGGCTCTCTGCTCAGCGGGGAGCCTGCTTCCTCCTCTCTCTCTGCCTGCCTCTCTGCCTACCTGTGATCTCTGTCTGTCAAATTAATAAATAAAATCTTTAAAAATAAATAAATACAGAGAACAAGTCGATCTGGCGGAGGAAAGTGGGATGAGGGGGTGAGCACAATGAGGGAAGGGACTGGAAGGTAACAGACTCGCGGTTGTAGAGTGAGTAAGTCACAGAAACTCAAGGTCCCACAAACGGAATACAGCCAGTGACCTTCTAATAGTGTCGTAGGGTAATAGATGGTACCTGCCCTCGTGGGGTGCGTAGAATAACATTTAGAGATGTTGAATCTCTGTGCTCTACACCTGAAACTAATAAAACTTCAGGTGTCAACTTTTTTCGAATAAAAAAAATGAAAATAGTACACATGCCACCCAATATATGGGGAAGAGTCCAACCCACAGGGAAACTCTGATTTTTAAAAAGCAAACCAACATTTTTACAAGATTAAATTCTTGCTGTTTTGATGTCAAGAATGTTAAACAAAATTTCTTGGAAACAAAGAAAAGTCTGTGCTTATTGACCGCATTTTTAAAACACTGTGTGGAGTTCCTTGAGCTTCCTGCAGGAAAGCTCAGCCGTCCGAGGTAGGATTTATGCTGCTTCCAGGAACCAAAAAAGCGGTAGGAGATTACTGTGGATGCTTTTCTGCATTGCAGTGCATAATTCACATCATTCCTCTGGAGTTTCAGGCGTAGGTGTCTTCTCCACATACTTTATCCTTCTGTGAATTTTGTTTGAAGAATTAATGACAGCCTCCTGAGCAGCTAGCATCTGGAACCCTCCGTACTGAAGCTGAAAAGAGTGGCATCGCCCGCCTCGCAGATCCTGGCAGGGCTGTATGGAGCGGCTACACCTTCACGGGTTTTCGTTAGATGTTCATCAGCAGCGATGAAACCCTGGGTCGTTATTTTCCTAATCAGCCATTAATAACTGTTTCACTCTAACAAGATCACAGCTTCAGAGTTTCTGTATATACTGTCGACCGTGGAATCTAATAGGAAACAGCCTGGCTTCTTCGGTTTTCTAGAAGTTGTCGTCTCACTGGTAGGATTCCTCCCGCTCACGCCAGTTTGCAGCTTCCTTTTACTTCATCTGTTTTGTTCTCATGCGGATCTAAACTGTGTAATACTCTGATGGGGAGACACTAGTGGAAATAGGAGTGAATTATGGTAATTTTTAAATAAGCAAAGTATTTTAAAGTATCTAGAAGATGATAAGAGGAGATCTCAGCATCTGTTGGAGCAAAAGCTGACTTACAACCGCCGCCACGGACGCTGGGACGAATCAATGCGGGCAGATCGATTTTCCTTAGGTCTTTAAATGTTGAAGCCAGCACCTGGCCTTTGTAATGTCTCTGGTTATAGGTAATAGCTGGGAATTTCAGGTGAAGGATTACAACTTCTAAGTCAGCTGTGCTACCCCACATGATCCATTGGATATAGCTAAAAATGCCAGTTTTAAATGTATTCATGGGATTAGGAATGAATACTTCTTCGCCTGAAATCTTGTGGTTTAGCTTTAGTACTTACTGTAGTCAATCCATTTCTTTGAAATATTGAGCTGTCTGACAGCTTAAAATCCTAAGTTTCCTTTAAACTTGAGCCTGGCTTTGGAGGAGAAAAGGGTAGTGTGGGGCTGGATTTTTATGTAAGTCTCTCCGCAGAGAATTCACTGAAGTGCTTTTGCTGGCAGAGCTCAGGGCAGGCCAGGAAGCGGCTCCGTCTCAGTCCTCCTTGGGTTTTGCCCTTAGCCTAGATCAACATTTGGCCAGATGATAGACATCAGAGCCACTGAAGTCTCCTGTCAAGCCTGTTGAAGTCATCGCTTCCCTTCCATGAAGAAACATGGAGGAGACCCAAATGCAAAGTCCAGATTTGGGGAAGCCAGGTGGATGGGTACCAGGATACCAGCAGGTCTTTCTGCTCTTAAGTGGCTAATTCTCTGCCGCATGTTTGTTTCCCATCTGGGTGGAGGGACTGAGTTTTTATAAACATCTCTAGATCAAGTATCACCTTGTAGGATTTCTTTCTTTGTGGATGAAGTCAGTTACCGCAAATATGTCTGAAACATATTCCATTGAGAATACTGATACGCTGCAGACTCGTTATTTTCATGTGAAATGCTGACATCTGAATGGATTCTAGGAAGTAGAGTGAGAACAGCAGTGAGTCGTATGGACGTGAACTGAGTCCTAGACCCTGTGCCCAATTCTGAGCACCTCACTTGCTCTTTTTCGTCATTCACACAACAGAGTAAACATGCATTTACTCAACTGCGATCCAGGAAGATAAAAATTATGACATGATTATGACACGACCTATAAATTAGAGTATCCACCCCACATGTAGATGTTATCATCCGCCCAGTTCATTTAGCAGTGCGCCTTTTCAGACTTGAAAATGGATCATCATTACCCGAGGCCTTTAATGGGGAATGGTGTATCACCTAAACTTGGAAGGCACATCAGGAAAGGAAGACAGACAAAGAAAGAGCTCTTCAAGCAGCATGGTGATCGTATCTGAGCTTCAAAACAGTCTTGACCTGGAAACCCCCGGGAAGTTGAGGGTGTGCCCTATGGGGTGAGGAAACCTAGCGTGAACAGACAGATGCAGGACAGAAATGGACATGACATGTTCAGGAGATTGGGAGAAAGTGATGTTCATTTTCCATTAAATTCCCTTTTATTGTAAGTATAAAAAATGAAAACTTGAGGAGAATGACAATATTCTGAACTTTTATTCCATAGTAATAAGAAAAGGCTCATATAGCTTGTGCCTGAATTAACTTAGAATTAGCAGATTTCGCAGTAATTTAGAAGGAAACTAAGCCCTTAAGGGCCCAGGAGGATACAAGCTAAAATGAGTATCATTTTTCTGGGTTCCATTAGAGAAGACTTCTGGAGAAAGGGATTTTTAGAAGAAAGTGATAAAAGTAGATTTGTAGGAAGGCTGACAGCAAAAAGGAGTGCTCTGTATGGTGGGTTTTGGGGACAGCTTATTAGATGGTGTGACCCAAAGTGGGATCTGAACGGCAAATTTTAGAAGAGGCGCGTGAGACAGGGCGTGCGGGTTCAGATTTCATTCTCCGCTTGTCTCGGTTCACATTCCCCTTTGGCCCCGGAGCCACATGAAAACCTGCAGGCACAGATGTTGCTACCTATTACCCGTTCTTCTCTCTGAAATTCCCTCCTGCCCAGAAGCACGGGGCTCGTGTTTTGTTTGAGACTTTCCATGTCTGATCCATGGACCCCCTTAGTAATGTTTCTTCCTATTTCCTCCCAGAAGGAAATCTCTGTTCCAGATAAGACTCCTTCTGATCATTTCCTAGCATGTTGCTTTCTGCCTCTCTCCCATCAAGAGTATCTTCCCCTCCCCTCTCAGCCACAGGAGCTCAATCTGCTTTTGAAACCCAAGGCTTCAGAGATTACTTTTCTTCCGAATGTCACTGGCTGTTTTTTGGCGTCCCGTTACGTTCATTTCCTTGTCTGTTGTATCTGCCTGGTCCACGCTCTTTCTTTTGCTGGATTAAGGACATTATAGAATAGGCCGTGTGTTGTGACCTGCGTCGGATTTCTTGGGGTCCCTGCAAAGGTGGTTCTTGATGATGACGTTGCCGGCTAATGGCCCGTATGTGTGTGTCTTACAGTCTTTTCCAGACTGCTGGTTTGAGATTCTGTGTGTTTATTCATTTTAATGGAAAATCAGAGCTGGGGAAATGTGTAGAATTTTCTGAACATAAAAATCAAAGACGGGTAAATGTGGAAAATTTTCTGAACATGAAAATCAGAGCGGGGTGAATGTGCAGGAGCTGCTAAAATGTAAGCTTCGCAAGAGCAGAGACTTTTTTTGGGGGGGCGGGAGTTTAGTGCCACCTTTCCAGCTCTTAGGACCAGGTACAGAAGTAGCACTTAATACGTGTCTGTTGAAGGAGTCGTGGCTTAATTGCTTAAGCCCTAGGTCTTAATCTGGGTACTCTTAAAGATCTGCCGAGAGACCTCCAGAAGCTGTCTCAGAAATTAGGATCAGGATCTTCCCAGAGGAGCAAGGATAACACGCAGCGCCTCATCGTTTTCTCCTGGAAGAAAACATTGCTTTTGTTCGGTTTTGCTGTGTTCTTTCTTAAGGAGACAGAGGGGAAAGGTGGGCCACCGTAGTTAGTGTAATCTGACTTTAGCTAATTCAGTGTTTTTGGTCTTTTTCTTGACAAAAAAGAGCTCCCAGTAGAACAGAGGAAAAAGTCTGAGGGAAGATTACTTTCCGAGATTCATGGACCTTTGTTAAATTTTTGTCAAGTGTTTTTTTTTTTTTTTCCTGGCTGGCTCACTCTTATTTCCAGTGACATTTTATGGTAAATGTTTTGCTTATCCTTCTCCGTGTTTCTTCCTGCGGCAGCTTGCCCGGCGCGGCTCAGAAGCTGAGAAGAATGTGAAACGCAGGACCTTCAGTCGTGCACTTTTGACAAGACTTAAAGAACCCGGGCAGGGGCCGGCTGTGTGCGGAGACCACTGACTTTTGTCTCTTTCCTCTTCTCTTTTGCCTGCAGCTCAAGCCAGGCCAGAACAGCTGCAGAGACAGTGACAGTGACAGCGGAGAATCCAAGGGCTTCCACCGGAGCAGCTCTCGGGAAAGGCTCAGCGATGTAAGTGTAAAAAAGACAAAAAAAAACATCCGACGAAACCTCCAGACCGCCCATTCCTGGGGTCCGGTTTCTGCCTCCCCGCGCTCCTACCCTGCCCGTCACTAGGTCTGCGCGAGCTTTCCAGCGCCCTCTCTCTCGGCAGACGTGTTTGAGCCTGGCTTGGTGGTTCTGTTCCAAAATGTGGTGTGACACGTAACAGGGCGGGTGGGATACTTGTTAGCTTAGGAATCAAAGATGACAAAGCGCCGTGATGATCCTTCCATCGTCAGGGCGCGAATGAAAGCGGTGCTCCCATTGCGAGGCGACGCCGTTTAATGTGGGGCTTTCTGTCATTTCCTGGCCTGCGAAATTGGTGACAGCCCCCGTCTGCCGCTTTATTTCTGTAGGAAGGGATAAGGAACTGGCCACTTGCTGGCAAGAGAAGGGGTTTTATGTCCTGGCAAATGGTTGTGATAACGTGCCGTGCCTCTTGAGGGGTCCATTAGTCCCCAGACCCGCCTCTGACTGCTCTCCAGCCTCCTGTCCGCCGACAGAGCGGATGACGGTTTGCCACTCCTGGAACCACCTGATCCTCTGGGCTCTCTTTTCTGCTAACCTGACATGTCACAGAGCAGGATTCTTCACCCTGAGAGCAACACTGGGAAGCGTTCTTACAAAAGGATGATGTAGGGAGACATTTTTATTAGGGTTGCCAGTGAAGGCACATTAACAGACTAAGAGAGAATGGTACTCTCAAAGAGACAGCAGTTCAGAGCCTCTGAGCTTCAAGAAGAAGAAACAGAGTCAGGGCATAGAGTTAGGACAGAAACTTTTGCTCCTTGTCTCACTCTTTTTCATCCTCTACTGCAGCCGCCTTCAGCCAGGGATACGGGATGATTCCGTGCGTTGCAGAGAAAAAAATATTAGAACTTATTGTTTTTTGTCTACAAACAAAAGACATGAAACTTTGCTAATATGTGGTGAGCTGGGAGTAGTTCTGGTACATAATCTGTAAACTCCCGTGCTATAGGAGTGTGCCCCAAGCGGTGTTTAACGGCGGGGGCTCCTAAGCATGAGAGGTCGGAACCACCGCTGCACACTGAGTCATTCCCTGTGATCGTCTCCCACCCACTTCTCCAACGTCCAAGGCGAATAGTCCCGAGACACACCTCTCAGGAAAGTCTGAGAGACTTAGAGTGAGACTTGACGTCCGGAACATTGAATTCTAAGAGAATTCAGTGGAGTAAACAAAGTATAATTACTTCTGTAGTACTCTTAATTTCTGAGTTATAGACATCTGCCTCCTAGCTAATGAGGTTTAATATCAATGATACACATAAAGGATCCAACTTGGTGTTTTGCTGTGTGGGTATGTCTGTGTCTAAGTATTTCTTTGTGTGTTTATGTGTTTCATTAACTTTGTGATGGAACTATAAATTATAATAATAAAACAGTATTTCTTACCTAAGTTGTTAAAAATATTTAAGTAGCTCCTCTTGAGCTTTGTTTTTAATAGGAGATCTCACAGACTCTGGAAATTCCTCCAGGATTAGTCAGTCATAATTTCATCCCAGAGTGGAGAAATGAAAGCCCCATTAAATCAGGGGACAAGAGTACAGTATTGTACAGTCACTGAGCTCTCTTGGTTGGTTGCCCTGAATTCACTTTCCATTAGATCAAAAGAAATTGGCAAAAGATATTTTGTGTTCATGGATACAAAGACTCGGTATTGAGATTCTACCCAAAGCAATGTACAGACTTAGGGCAATTCCTCTGAAAATTCCAACATCCTTTTTTGCAAAAATGAAGAAACGGATACTCAGATTTCTGTGGAATGGCATGAGACCACTGGTAGTCAGAACAGCCTTGGAAAAGAAGAACAAAGTCAGGAAATTCACACTTAAACAGTTTCAAAACTTACAGCAAAGCTATAGTAATTGAAACAGTACAATACTAGCGTCAGAATAGGTATACCGATGAATGGAATAGTATTGAGTATTTTATTTTTTTTAAATATTTTATTTGTGTATCTGACAGAGAGATCACAAGTAGGCAGAGAGGCAGGCAGAGAGAGAGGGAAGCAGGCTCCCCGCTGAGCAGAGAGCCCGATGCGGGACTCAATCCCAGGACCCTGGGATCATGACCTGAGCCGAAGGCAGCGGCTTAACCCACTGAGCCACCCAGGCGCCCCTGGAATAGTATTGAGAATCCAAAAATGAACCACACATCTGTGGCCAATGGATTTCTGATATGAGTGTTAAATCCATGCAGCTGGAAAAGAATTCTCTCTTCGAGGGATGGTGCTGGGACACCTGGATTTCTTTATACAAAAGGGGGAAGTTGGACCCCTGTGTCACATCGTTAACACAGAAAAACTCAAGATAGATCAGTGGCTTGAGTGTAGTAACTAAAATCATGAAACCAAAAGAAGGAAATTGGGTCAATTTCCTGATTTTGAATTAGGCTGAGAATTCTAAGATATGGCCCCAAAGCATTAGCAGCAAAGGGCATTATCAAGAAAGTGAAAAAAAAAAATCCCTATAGAATGGGAAAAAATATTTACAAATCATAAAACCATTAAGTGTTTTTAATATTCAAAAATGCACACAGGACTTGAATAGACATTTCTAAAAAAGATCTACAAATGGCCGGTAAGCACATGAAAGCGTCTCCTCATTATATCATTAGGAAAATGCAAATCAAAACTATAATGAGATACACCTTCACATCTACTAGGATGGTTAAAATTAAAAAAAAAAAAAGTGGGGGAGGAATAAATGTCAGGGATATAGAGAAATTAGAGCCCTCGTGCATGATGGTGAGAATGGAAAGTGGTGCCGTACTGCAGAAGAGAGCTTGGCAGTTTCTCAGAAAACTAAGTATGTAATTATCATGTGTCGCACCAGTTCCACTTTTGGGTATATACTCAATCAAATTGAAAATCGTTACTCAGAGAGAGATCTCCATGGCCGTTTTCAGTGCAACATCATGTACACTAACCAAAGTTAGAAACCACCCGCCTCCATCAGCAGATGAACAGATAAAGTGGCATGTGTGGGCGGTGGAACATTACTTGGTCATGAAAAACGTATGCGCTGGCGTACACGCAACAACGTGGATGAACCTTGAAAACACTATACTAAGTGAGAGAAGCTAGTCATGGAAAGACAAGTAGTGTACGGTTCCACTCAGATAAGGAGCCTAGAATATGCGAATTCCTAGAGTCAGGACCTGTCATGGGAGTGGCGGATGTGAGGTGTGGGGAGTTACTTATTAATTAATGTTTCAAAGTTTCTGTTTAGGGTGATGTTTGGAGAACTACATCCACAGTGCAGAGAATACAATCAGTGTCACCAAACTAGAACCCTAAAAACGGCTAAATGTCAAACTGTATGTTACACATGTACTTTTTGCCACAATAGAATAATGCTAAAAAAAACATTATCCTACCAATTTTATATCAAGACTGTCTGTGTAATACTTTGAGTTCATGATATGTATTAATTATTAAAACTCATACCTTTTGCAACAATAGGATCAAAATAGGAAAGGTGAAATTAAAAAAAGAAGAAGAAGAAGAAGAAGAAGGAAAAGGAAAAAAAAATAATAGTTGACATTCCATGAGATGTTCCAGAACCTCCAGCCACTGACTTGCTTTGCGTGAGCCATTCTGAGGTTGCAAATTCTTACCTCGGGCCTGCTGCAGTCCAAAATTTGCTGAGATGAAGCACACACAATTATTTTTTCTGGATACCAGGCTTCACGTAGCCACACAGTATTCTAAAAAATAAGGATGCCCCTACTTTTTCTTTAGAGGAAATTAGTAACTGATGACCTGAATGACTCTCCGAGAGTGAGGAGATGAGGACCACTGCTGGCTTTGCTGTGTGTGGTCTTACTGTGTCTCTCCTCACCAGGCTTTGCTCCCGTTACTTTCTGGAACCTACGGGAACCAGTTACCATCGGCCGTTCTGAGGCCCTCCGTCCGTCTACTCATCACGTCTCTGTATCACTTCCGTGTCTGGTTCTGTGGGGTTTTCTCCTCGTTGTGGATGGTTACGTCTTGTCTGTCTCCTTTGCACGCTCGACGGTTTGGAGGGGATGACAAACACTGTGAATTTTTCTTTATTGGCTGCTGGATAGTTTGGGTTTCTAAAAACTTTCTTGAGCTTTATTCTGGGATGCATTTATGTCATTTGGAAGTAGTTAGATTTTCCTGAGGTTTGCTTTTAGGCTTTCCTGGGTGGAAGCGGCACAGCGTTTAGGCTGAAGCTCACTTTTTGCCCAGTACTGACCCTTCTGACCCGTTCCTGATGCGCTCCGTGTTTGTTTCCCGGCCTTGCCAGCTGGTGGCAACACGGGCCGTTTCCTGCCTTGTGTGAGCTCTGGGCACTGCTCTGCCAGCTCCTCTCCGGTGGGTGTCCCCCTTGCTTGGGGACTTTCCTCTACCATGTGGGCACAGGTGGATTCAGGTGAAGACTAGGGGGACCTTTTGCAGCGTTCATGGTCCCATCTGCCCCTGTGAAGCTGTCTTCCTGCCATCTTCGGCTTCACACAGTCCAGCTGCCGGGGCTTCCTGCAGGTATCAGCCCTGTCTTTCCAACTCGGGTCCTTCTCAGCTCCAGCGGGGCCCTCCCCCGCTTGCCCAGCTGGGCATGAAAACTCTGCGCAGGCAGTAAGTCCAGCGATTTCCTGGCTCATCTCCTTTGCTTCCCTGGTCTCTAAGATCATGCCGTGCAGTGCCTGTTGCCCGGTTTCTAGACTCCCTCCCCTCCTACATCTGTCTGGCTATCTGGTTGTTGTTTAAGGTGAGAGGATGTATTTGGTCCCCGTGAGTCCATCATACCGACTCCTGGTTTTGCAGCTGAGATAAAAATTCCCCTAAGTCTTGCACTCACTTTCATTATTTTTAGAAGCTTTGGCGATGGAGACTTACTCCCAGGTGCAGCTAATGAAGACATTCTATCATTCCAGCTTGGTTGCTTTGAATTGGGCAGGCGAAAAGAGGAAGAGAAAGAACTCCACAGCGTAGCTGGAGGGTTTGACTCATGGGTAAAGCTTCAAAACCAAATGGGCTTGGCTTTGCTGAATTACGGATTCCCAAACTGTATTGCCAGAAGGGAGCATTGTCTGCAGGGACTCTCACATCAAGGAGATATAGTAACTTGTTTCCATTAGTTGCTAAGGAAAAAGTTAAGGGGAATAATCGAGTATATAAATATTCATGATGAGTTATTCAAGCGGGACAGTATTGCGTCTGACTTATACAGAATTTTGTAACCGAGGAAGTTGCCAGGATGTAGGGACTAAACTCACTTATAGATTAGTAAGTGAAATTGTCAAGTTGTGAGCTGACCCTGCACATTCATGATAAACACACCAAGTTGTTTTTTTTTTAA
Organism: Mustela lutreola; assembly: GCF_030435805.1. Classification (NCBI taxonomy): domain Eukaryota; kingdom Metazoa; phylum Chordata; class Mammalia; order Carnivora; family Mustelidae; genus Mustela; species Mustela lutreola. The sequence continues at coordinate 46,475,155 of NC_081306.1, forward strand.
GATTTTTTTATTTATTTATCTGACAGACAGAGATGACAAGTAGGCAGAGAGGCAGAGACAGAGGAGGAAGCCGACTCCTGCTGAGCAGAGAGCCCGATGTGGGGCTCAGTCCCAGGACCCTGGGATCATGACCTGAGCCGAAGGCAGAGGCTTTAACCCACTGAGTGACCCAGGCGCCCCAAACACACCAAGTTTAAAAGCAGTTTAGTTATTTATTATCTGTGTGAGCTAGAGCAAAGAACTCGGTCTTTCCAAGTCTTGGTTTCTTTTTCCGTGCACTGGGGATAATTTCACGTACCTGGTAGGTCTCCTGCAAAGATTACCTGGCTCAGTGCCTTCCAGTCGCGTCGCACCGTTCTTGGCACATCCACAGTGTTCAAACATGTTTATCCTTTCTTTGGTCCCAGATTTAGAACTTCCCTTAGGAGCCTCTCGCCCCTTTTAAATTTGCAATCCTTTTCTGTCTCGGTTTGACAAGTCCTGCTTATCTCCACCATGACCCACAGGGCTCTTCCTCTCAGATAAAAATCCTTGTTATGGCATGTGTCTTCAGCTGCTTTTCTCCAACCGGAACTCTCTGTCCCTCTTAGGTTCCTGTCCTGGTATTGGAGCCCAGAGCTGGTACCCTCAGAGTTAAGCTCTGTTCCTTCCTCTGTCTCACTGGGTCTGCCGAGGCACCTTCCTTTACCGACTGGCTGTTTTTTTTTTTTTTTTAATAATTTTTTTTTTATAAACATATAATATATTTTTATCCCCAGGGGTACAGGTCTGTGAATCGCCAGGTTTACACACTTCACAGCACTCAGCAAAGCACATACCCTCCCCAATGTCCATAACCCCACCCCCCTTCTCTCAAACCCCCTCCCCCCTGCAACCCTCAGTTTGTTTTGTGAGATTAAGAGTCACTTATGGTTTGTCTCCCTCCCAATCCCATCTTGTTTCATTGATTCTTCTCCTACCCACTTAAGCCCCCATGTTGCATCACCACTTCCTCATATCAGGGAGATCATATGATAGTTGTCTTTCTCTGCTTGACTTATTTCGCTAAGCATGATACGATCTAGTTCCATCCATGTTGTCGCAAATGGCAAGATTTCATTTTCTTTGATGGCTGCATAGTATTCCATTGTGTATATATACCACATCTTCTTGATCCATTCATCTGTGGATGGACATCTAGGTTCCTTGCATAGTTTGGCTGCTGTGGACATTTCTGCTATAAACATTCGGGTGCACATGCCCCTTTGGATCACTGCGTTTGTATCTTTAGGGTAAATACCCGTAGTGCAATTGCTGGGTCATAGGGCAGTTCTATTTTCAACATTTTGAGGAACCTCCATGTTGTTTTCCAGAGTGGCTGCACCAGCTTGCATTCCCACCAACAGGGTAGGAGGGTTCCCCTTTCTCCACATCCTCGCCAGCATCTGTCATTTCCTGACTTGTTAATTTTAGCCATTCTGACCGGTGTGAGGTGGTATCTCATTGTGGTTTTGATTTGTATTTCCCTGATGCCGAGTGATGTGGAGCACTTTTTCATGTGTCTGTTGGCCATCTGGATGTCTTCTTTGCAGAAATGTCTGTTCATGTCTTCTGCCCATTTCTTGATTGGATTATTTTTTAAAGTGGTATTTGGGTGCGGGTGTGTTCTCCTTGACACTATGCCTGTTAGATGGCACAGTGCGCGGTACAGAGGCGTCCTGCGCCTCTCACTGCGTCACCTGCCCCGTCTCTGTTTCCCTGAGCTTGGCAGTGCTGCCGGAGTTGTTTCTCCAGCAATCTGAGCTCGCCATTAAACTTCCTTAAGATACCTTGGACTGGGCCCACGCTCGCGAGGGTAGTCTGTGGAGCCCTCCACGGGGAAGTCTGAAGCTTCCCCTTCATCGTCCCCCCCCCCCCTCTACTTGCCCATCTTCGTACCTTCTGCTTGGTCCCTCTGATCCACCATTTTTTTTTTCTTAATTAGCATGCACATTCTACTCTTCCTGCCTTTGGTTTTTCTTTTGTAATCCTTTTTCTTTCTTTCTTCCTTTCTTTCTCTTTTCCTTCTGCTTCAGTGTCACTTTCTCCAGCAAATTCTTCCCACCATCCTGTGGAAGTAAACTGCTTTAATGCTTTATTGAAATGAGTATGTGGATATGGCTCCTTTCTCTGAACGGTTCTTTGGGTCAGGTTTTTGGTTATGAGAAGGGAGAAAAATATTTAATACTTTTTAAGGGCTTGAGACCTTGAAGGAATCAAAACATTTCAGGAAATTATGCGAAGGGATTGAATTCTAGTAAGTGTTGTGCTAAACCGTTCTCTAACCTGATTGTTGAAGTCATGTGCACCATTTAGCATCATAATTGAGGCGCTTCCTCCTGCATCGTTTTCAGCCACCCTGGACGCCCCAGGTCTGTCGTTCCCCCTGTGCGGTCGCTCGTCCATCCACGGAGCGTGTGTCTTTGCCTCCGTCCTTCCCACTCTCCCGCCCAACCTTTAAAGAGATTTTACTCCAATGCAGGGTGACTTGCTGCTAAGAAAGAAGCAGCAGACACGGGCCACACCATCCATGAGTTCCCCTGTAGTTAGAAGAAAATCTGGCCAATTCCAGTCCTGCAACATAGTCCTGCTTTCTGTGTCTTCTCTCCCTTTTCAGAGTTTGTGCTAGATTTCCCTTTTCTCTGACAGCTTATTCCTGCCCTTTTCTGTTCCAGAAACATACATTCATGTGTTTCCCTGGGTGTGTCAGCAGTTAGATCATCCAGAAACATCTACCAGATATCTTGAATGTGTCAGCCGTAGCTCCGTGCACTTGAGGTTGACTGAGGAGCATGATGGAGTCTCCGTCCTCAGGAGGCTCCTGTTCTGTGGCGGGTGGCCGACGGCAGAGCTGTGAGCAAACAGGAGAACTTTCTGAGACAGTGCGTTTTATGAGGAAAACAACACAGTGATGAGGGGTGGAAGGGCCCCTTGAAGCAGGGTGACGGAATGAGGCCTTTCTATAGATGCCATTTGAACTGAAGCCTGCCTCACAAAGTGGTAGCAACCCCATGAAGAGCTGTGGGAACAGCATCCTGAGTGGTGGGAGCAACAAGGTCCAGAGCGAGTCAGGAAAAGCGCGACATGCTTGTGGGAAAGGAAAGAGGCCAGTGTGACTGGGTCTAAAGACTGAGCACCAGGCCTGATCACATGAGACATCCTAGTGCCTGGTAAGGAGGCCAAGCGTGTCATTGGTCTCTTGGGCCGCTGTAATCGAGGACTACAGGTTTTGAGGCTAAGATTCCAACATTAAGGGTGTCAGCAGGGCTATGATCCCCCTGGAAGCTCCAGGAAGGATCCTTCCATTCCTCACCTCGCCTCTGGGGGCATCTGGCCTTCCTTGGCTTAAGTTACAGCACTCCAGTGTCTGCGCCTGTCCCCACCCGGCCTTCTGCTCAGTGTCTCTCTGCGTTGTCCTCTCTTCTTCTTAGAGTATAGTTGTCCCTGGATTTGGAAACCACCTTGATCTAGTATGACCTCAACTTCATCATATCTGCAAAGACCCTTTTTCCAAAGAAGTTCATGGTAGTGCTCACTTCTCCAGCACGTATTGCTGATAATGACATCATATCAGTCAGGGTTGTGATATGACGTCATATCAGTCAGGGTTCTCAAGAGAGACTGAGCCGGTAGGGTGTAGAATCATGTACAGTTATGGAGGCTTATGAGTCTCAAGATCTGTGGTCAGAAGCCTGGAAACCCAGGGGCGTCTGTGGCTCGTTCTAGTCTCAGTCCAAAGGCCTGATCACCAGGAGAACTGAGGGTGTAACTCCAGTCCCTGGGCTGGATGGCTTGAGACTCAGGAGGAATGTATGTTTTGTTGAAGTCTAAAAGCAGGGGTGAAGCTGCCCTCCCAGCTCATGTACAGTCAGAAGAATTCCCCTTACTCTGACAATGTTCATTCTTTCGTTCTGTTTCTGTTCTTTTCGGATGAAGCTCGCCTACGTTAGGAAGGGCAGTATGCTTTATGAGCTCTGTCAGTGGATGTTCAACTTGTACAAAAACACCTTCACAGTAATGCCCAAAATAATGTTTGACTGGATATTTGGGTAACCAGGTGCCTCGTCAAGGTGGCACATAAAATTAACTCTTAGAGTCAATGTTCTGAGTGTCCTGGTGGATATGAATATGGGGGAACACTCTTAGAATGTTCAACCCACTACACATTTTTAAGCCACTGGATGATGTTAAAAAGAGTGTTGTTATAATTTTATTTTAAAAATGTTTATTTGCTCTTTATTTGAAACAACAGACAAAGGTAAGACCAAGAATGCAGTGAGGGAAAGAAGCCGGAAAGGACTGAGTATAGATGAGAGCTGGTGACCAGGTGAAGTGGGTTGGAACAGGGGGTTGAAAATCGAAGTCAGAAGGGTCCATTTCCATACCTGATGCTTTCTTCTTGCTGTCCCCCCCCCCCTTTTAAAATCACGGCTTCTGCTTATTAAGCACAAAAGCAATCACTAACAAGAATGATGACAAACAAAAAAAGGAAAGCAAATCCTTTCCCTTAGTATCACCTACACTAGCCTTCATGTTCCCTAAAATTTCCACTCATACCTTGTGGTATGGATTTATAAAAATTCTCCATTGAAAAGATAATTTTATTATATCTTTGTTTCTTATCTGTAGAATTTTTTAAGGATGATTAATGTACAGAGCTACATTGGTTTCTGATGTTCAGCATATTGACTTGGTGATTCTGTTGACTTGGTGACCTGGTGAACATGCAGTCCTCACCACGGTAGTGTTGCCGTCTGTCACCATACAGCATCATGACAGTCTTACTGACTCGAGTTCCTGTGCTGTACTTTTCTCCTCCATGACTTACTCATTTAATAACTGGAAGTTTGTGCCTCCTGATCCTGTTACCTATTCTGCCCTGCCCACCTTTCCTCGGACAGCCACCGCTTTGTTCTCTGCATTTCAGGGTCTGTTTTCTTGTTTGTTTGTTCTTTTGTTCTATTTTTTTAGATTCCAAATAAGCGATATCTTAGGGTGTTTGTCTTTCTCAGACTTACTTCATTTAGCTTAAAACCTAGGTTTATCCATGTTGTCACAAATGGCAAGATCACATTCTTCGTGACTAAGTAATACTTCATTGAAACCTTAACCACGTTTTCTTTATCCGTTCATCTGTGGAGGGACTTGGGTTGCTCCCGTATCTTGGCTATTATAAATAATGCTACAGTAATCCCAGGGGTGCAGATATCTTTTCAAATTAGTGTTTTTGTTTTCTTTGGGTAAATGCAGTAGTGGAACAGATGAGATGGTATTTCTGTTTTTAATTGTTGGCCTGTTTTTACTTGAGTCCCCCTGGTAGTAATTCCCATTTAAATACAGTTTGTGTCTTTATTAGCTTTTAGTAATCCTGTCTCCAAGGCACATTTCCTAGGATTGAGATTTCAAGTTTTTTTTAATTGTCATTGTTTCTCAAAATGCACCAGAAAACCCATGAATGAGCTTGCTTTGTGACCTTTCCTAGAAATGCGCTTGGCCGTGTGATTATTGGTATGATCCTCTGGTTTTTTCTCCCAAGAGAGAAAATCCTAACAGGAAGGTGGGTAGGCCTAGATATTAGACACGATTGGTGTTGTGGAACAATTTTTAAATATTCTACTTCAATTAACCCTGGGGTCAGAGCATATATCCTCCTCTTAGGGGTGAAGTACACATCCATCCCATACTCAAGGAGTGATGATTGTAGCCATGGCCTCTCTGTATGGATGTCTAAGGAAAGGAGCGCACTGATTTTAGATGGATAATGAATTTTGAAATCCCTTGTTGTAGGTAAGCTGTTAACACAGAAATGTTAACATCATGAGTTTAATGAGCAGCTTCCATGATAGCTTAGTGACAGAGATGGAAAAAAAAGTCAGGTGGGGAGCAGCGAGGAAGAGTAGAATGAGCATTTAATGAATGTCTGCTTGCACACTTGAATGTCAGCAGCAACCTTCTAGCTCCCGGAAAATGTCTTTCCACTGTGCATGCCATGACTGTCCCCGCAGCCCGTGTGGCTTGGCGATGGAGGCGGTGTGTTTATAGGAGAGCTCTCCTTTGCAACATAATGAGATCGAGGCGGGTAATTTGCAGAGATTGCTGGAGCAGTGGCCGAACCTACAAAAAAAGGGGGAGAGAGAACCCAGCAGAAAGGACAAACCACGTGAGATAGGAGATCGCTTATAATGAGCCCCGAAATTGCATATCAGATAGCCAGCAGGCTGGCTTTTCCTCAGATTCTCGCCTTCTCACTGCTAAACACTTTCTCTTGCTCTGTTTTCTGTCTCCTTCTGCATCTCGTTTCTACCTGGTGCATTGAAAATATGAATGAAATGGCATCTCTGCCATTTGAGAAAGCAAGAATGAAGCCTTTTCCATGATTCAACAGAAGTATTTGCCTAAACATGGGGGTATGGTATTATTTCAAATGCTTTTGAATCTGAGGACACTTTGGTTTGTTGCGTTCTTTTTAAAAACATCTCTGATTTTCAAGCCTCATTTTAACTCCTCATCTTTTTTAGATTCTGTGGCAATTTCGGCTGTATAGTTTAGACAGAATCTGTCTTCTTTCTGTAGCAAAAAAAAGGAAAGAAGGAAAGAAAAAGGAAACCAGAGGACCCCTTCTCATTAGATGTTGACTGGGGGCAACGTGGAAAGTTGAAATGAACTTGATTTTATCAAATGGTTCAGTGGTCAGGGCATCACCATTTCTTTGCTTTCCTCGGCCTTTTACCTCTTGGTGTGTTTTTCTTTCCTATGTGAGAAATTGGTGCTGTAACTTAGCTAACGTAACACATTTCAAACTATAGAAAAGCTGTTTCTAGACATTACTATAGCGTAATCATGGCTTCAGGTGTTCATGAATTTCTGACTTGGAAGAAAGATTAATACTGCCCAGTATTTGCATCTATATTCAGATACAAACTTAGATTAGGTATTCATGATTGAGGCTCTTCTGGGCCTTTTGGCTACCAAGTCCTAAGGCATGTGGTGTGCCTCAGGGGCTATCAGTAAACCCTGACCCCTGCCCTGTGGCTAGTCTCAGAACTTCTATTATCTGCATAATAGACGATCTGGTGGAGAATGTGTTGGTGACCAGGGATCGTGTCCCAGTGAATACAAGGCCATAGCCACATTCTTGAGGTTGCAGAATGGGCGAGGAGGTACCTCTTTCAGAGATGTGATTTCTGTTCAGATTTTCCAGTGATGATTGAAGGGAGCTGGCAAGTAGCCAAGAAAGATAGGGTGGAGAAGGAGTAAGAAGGGAAGAAATGTCAGTGCTATGGATGTTCGGCAAAGTAGATAGGAGGATTTTTTTGGTTTTTTTTCTTCTCCCCAAATCTAGAAATCATAGCTTCATGCCCCCAACTTTTTCCTCTTTAGAAAAAGAAGTACGGTGGGTTGAGAAGTGTGGGTAGCCTCTGACCATGAGGTTCTCTATGCTTTCTAGAGAATACTGAAACTCTAATGGACTTGGAGTGTACGTGAGGATACAGTGTCTGCGCTCTTTCATGTGTCTGTGTGGGGGGGGTGTTATAAGGCGGGTGCTTAAATGCTTTGTTGCATTATGTTAATTCCTCGGCAGTGCAATCAAATTCATGTCGTAATTAAAGCTGTCAGTTGGAAGGCAAGGCAATCGCCACGAAAACACAGCATAACAAATGAAGTGAAATGATTCTGCGTGTAGCTATACAATGCTTCGCCAGGCATGAAATTAAATAAGTAATTTGATGTTGACATCAGAAATTGAAATGATACCCACTGTTCCCTCATTCAGTCGGACCTGCATAAACAGTAGCCAGAACAAATACGCACAACAAAGCCCTCTTCTCCACCTAGCCCCTGAGTAATGCACAATATATATGCAAAATGAGTGTCACAGAGCTTCCCCAGACCTGAAGGATGTAATTTTCTTTGGTATACAGGAAGATGATATGTTTGTGGGGGTGGGGAGGTGGGTCTGGAGGGGGACTTCTGCTTCTGGGTAAAATACATTCGCAGGAAGGAGGGGGAAAAAACAACCCTGAAATAAACAAGTGCCCGTGTTCTTTCTGAGTAATTCATCCTAAAATGAGTTTATCTCCCGCGGGCGTGGCTCCAGGGTGGTGGAGACCTAAGTTGGCTTTTTCCTTCCTCTATTCCGTGGAGGGCGGTGGGTGCCGAAAACAGGTGATGCTGTCACATGGCTAATCACCGCCCCGAGAAGCCGTCTCCATGGCTACTGTGATCTCCCTACACACCATTTATGGGATCAAGAATGCAGCGAGATCTTTTTGAACTAAGTCCAGTGTGCAAGATCGCACATCTGTTGTCCTTCGCTCCGAGCCTCTCCCAAACACCGAGCGAAGTTGTGCTCTGGGAAGTGCATTTAGGAGCGCCCTGGAGCGGACTGTCCTTACCTGATGCGGATGCCATTCGAGCTCAAGCACTGTCGTTCCCGCTCAGAAAACAGTTTAAAATCAAGAAAATTCCCATCTACTGTATTTTCGGAGATGCTAAATTCACCTGATCTTTTTTCTCCCCCCCGTGCAATCCAACCTCTCATGGATTCGTACATTAATTCAGCAAATACTTGTTCCAGGCGTCTTGCGTGCAAAGCGTTGTCCTGCGTGCAGGAGAGGCAACTACCTGCTCCGGGTAGTTGTAAAGCAGGGAAGGGACACTCGGGTGGGCGAGCCAGAGGGGAAGTGAGGAACCAGCGCGCGGGGACGGAAGTCAGCCCCCCCAGGGAAGGTGTCGTACCTGATGAGGCTAGTCAGGCAGAGGGCCTTGCAGGTTCGAGGACACCACACTGAGACCAGAAGACCGCCCCGGCACTAACTAGCATCCTCTGTGTGTAAGCTTATTTGAGGACTTTCTCGTTCGTGAAAAGGAGACTAGAAATTAAAAAAAAAAAAAAAAAATTGTAATGACAGGTTTTAGGAAGAAAAGAGAGGTACAAACAAGCTTGGATCACGGACAAGTTTAAAACAAAAACCAAGTTCTCTTTTTGGCCTCTTTGCCTAAAGGAGGGATGCCCTGCAAACCTTTCAGGATTTTATTTATTTATTTTAGTCTTCCCAGTGTCAGAAGCGTGGAAGCCCTGAGTCGATCATTCTTAGACTCAGACCGTTGGGGAAAACGGTGCTTTTCACCGCTTCCCTTCACCCTCACATTCTTTGCATTTTATTCTACTAATTATGTTTACAAAACGTCTCCTTTTTGAAAAGCGCTCTGTGTGTACTAACTGGGGCCTTTAGGGAATAATACTGGCAAGTAGGTCATGCACTGGAAAAGTCATCCAAACCCACTGGGCTTTTATTTTCAACTCGGTCTGGGCTTTTTCCTCTTGCCTGCCCCTTTGCGGCCACAAAACCGAGTAGCTTGAGACCCAGGCCTTGAATGTCAGCGAGTCGGGGAGGTGGGCTGATGCGTGTCTCTTTAGTCTCAGCGCGGGGCAAAATGCCATCATTAATTCATTACCCAGCTGCCTGTCAAATAAATTGGCAATTACGTCCACCGCAGAAGCTCGGAATTCGGTAAACAGCACGTTAGCATCTCTGAGTTGCTGAGAGACGTAAAGGGGGAAATTAAGCCAACACGGTGTTTGCATCGTAGCAGATGACAAGGAGCCGCGCACGCCCGTGGCGTGATGTAGCGATGAAAACCCACAAAGGGCTGGTAATGAGCTGCGTGGATGGGAACGCGTTAAAAACCGTTGCTGATTTGCCACTTTCTCTTTTTGCTTTATTGCAGAGTTCAGCTCCCTCCAGCTTGGGAACAGGCTACTTCGTAAGTTGGTCCCGACTTCCCCACGTGTGCCTTGCGTCGGCCTTGATTTCCTTCTGTGACGTTTGCTCATGAGGATGTGAAAAGAAAAAAACATCGAAGAAATCCTCTCTCAGTCCTAAAGAGCAGAGTGCTACCCGTCCTTTCATTAGGGTTCTTTGATTTTTAAAAGACATAAGCTGTAGGGCCCTGGGGAGATGGACGTGTGGTTCCCAGGGCGATGGAGAACTGATGGGTCTGGCCACCTTCCCTACGTCACTGTTCTTTCAGTGACAGGTGACATGAGGATGAAATTCAGATTCAGCGTGGAGCTTTTGATTCACTTTCAAGATCTCTTAAAGATCTTTCCCACAGTTACAGTGAATTGCCTTTAAAATTTTTTTTTTTTTTTTTTTAATGAAAAGTGGTGTTTTAATGGATTTTTCCCTTATGGTCTGTGCATGTGGCCCTTACAGTTCCTCTGAGCAGCCATGGAAGCCCACGTCCCAGCAAATGCACGGGTATTATTTTATTTCCCGACATTTCTCAGTCCTTCAGAGGGATTGGGATGCTGTCAATCCTCAGGGACTATGTCATAGGTAATTTTCTCATGGAGAAATTGTTACTTCATTTCTTTCATTTATAGCAAAATTACCCTTTCTGGACTGAGTAATCTTTTTCCAGATCTAAATAGAACAGAGTTACCGACAGGCATTATGTACACAAGAGGAAAACATGCCCCTGTGGAGGTTTTCTGGGGTCTCTAAAGGGATCTGATTGGTGTTCTCAGTGACGAACACTGATCCTCTGATGCCCGCTCAGCATTTTCTGAGAAAATAATGAAATCAGGAAAATAAAACAAAGTGGAAAATAATTACTGATTCAGTTTAGTTGCCTTTAAATTTCTTTCCTCTAAGATGCTAATTACGCTGGTTCTCTTGTGCCCACACGTTTCTCTTCATCCATTTACATTAAATATATGAAAACCAGCACCATTTCGTTGAATGATAAGTCTTTCCAAGCTTGGCAGAAGTAGCATATTCTAAGTGTTGATTTTTTTTTATCTTAATCGTATGCTAACGAGGAGAAAAAGGATAAGGATCAAGAGTTCTCGGTACCTGCGTAGTACAGTCAGCGCGCTTATGCGTGCTCCTTCTTGTGGCTGAATATTCATGCTTCCAGAAACACGCAGGATGCTGAAGCAGTCGAAATAACAGAAGTAGTCCATCTGCCGTGTCTTCACACCAGGCTGGATGTGGGTTGAGATGCTGGAAGTAAAATCTGGAGGCTGCCAGTGTCTGTTCTCTGTCCAAAAGCTAAATTATGCCTCTTGGCTTTCTTCAGTAGAAGGAGGCCCAAACCACCAACTTAGCCCTTGATCACTTCGGGACTGAACATTCTAGTATTTTTTTTTTTTTTTTTATTGTCAGTATGATAACCCTGATAGAAGAAAGTCATCTGTAGAAATGCCAAAAATTTTTATTATACTTTTTGTCATTTATTTTTCTAATTCTAGGAGGGTATTTTTTTTATTCTTTAATAATATATTCTTAATGAGGAAAGAGTCTGCAGTTACGAATCTAAAATGATTTTTCTACTCACACAGTGTTGGAGGAGTAGAAAAGTCTGTCCTTTGATAAAATTGCTCTTGCTTTTTTAAAAATTTGCTTACAAAAAAAAAACAACGATGTAGTATTATTAGCTTATGGAAAAGATACGTGCCACTTGCATGGTCAGCTCTGAACGCTGACAAAAATCCTCTACTTAGAATGTGTTTCCAGCAATGGGTTTGTTCTGTTATCAGAGTGCAAAATCCATTGATACTATTGCCAAGTTCTCATCAAAAATTGTCTTTGCTTCAATTTTCATGTCAACAGTACCACATGTAACACTTGATTTCAGGTCCTAACATCAGCATTGGTGAGTTTCACGCTTCTGAGTGGAAATAGTAGATTCACAATTTGTAAGAGTTTTGTGTCAACATTTTTGCACTGTGCTTTATGATCTGTGATATGATATTAGCCTCGACTTGTGTCTGTAATGAAGGCTCAGCACCAGGTAAGTGGGCTGGTGATATGTGGACCCTGTCTTTCTTTTCAGCATCTCTCTGAAGTGTGGACGGAGACACTGCACCAGCAAAGTCACTGTGTTTTTAATGCCATTGAACCATAGTGTGAACGCTGGTGTAAGCAAACTGAGGGCACTCACCTGTTGGGTTTAATGACCTGGAACTGTTTTCTTGAATACTGTCCCTTGCCCCAGCATTACTCTAATGTCACAATTTCCTTTCAATTAGAGGTTATGCTCTTAAAGAACTTTCAGTGAACTAGGGTAAAATGCTGATCGTTGTGCGTGCTAATAAAATAGACACCCGCCCGAGTACACACACACACACTCACGTGTGCCTGTCTGTGTACACCCCGTCCACAGCCAGTGTATTCTACTTTCCGGCAGTTCTTTCCATTTATCAGTCTGTGATGTTAGAGAATTTAAAGAAGAATCCTTTGTTTTTGATTCAGTTGTATTTGTTTATATCTTTCTGGTTTTGTGTTCCAAAGATGTCTGCTTAGGTCTGTTACTTTTCCAATCCATTTATAAGCTGAAGATTTGAGAACAGAGAACAGCAGCTAAAATCAGTATTTACATAAGCATATTGCAAAGGATTCTTAAAGTAGACAAAATAAAGAAGGATTGGAACAAACTTTTCACATTTTTGGGAGCTTTTGAATAATGTGGGTGTTATACACAGAGAGACACACATATATATTCATTACATCCTCAAGCCCAGCTCATATTCTAAATATAAATGGAAGTATAGACTAGTTGGAATCTATTTGCTTTTTTTAAAAAAAAAAATTTTTATTTTGGCAAGAGTAGCAAAACTCGTTGGAGTGTGTAGGGTTTTTCTTTTTATTTTTTTTAAACGTTAATGCAGTGAACACGTTTTCATTCTAATTTAAATGTTTTGGGCTCTATTCTCTCCTTATACATGTATTTGAAGTGTTGTTGTGCATCGTGGATAATTAAGAACTTAGAGACAGACTGATCTGAAGCCTGGTTGTGTGACCTTGGTCCAGTTATTTAATATCTGTAGATCCACACGCACCTCAGAGAGTTGAGAATTCTAAATGAGACAGGGTGTTTAATGCACACAGAACAGCCCTCATTAATAGCAAATTATTCCCATTATAGTGTGTGATGGACACAACTTGGTCTCATTAAGTGGCTGTGTAATGTCGTGGTAGGCAGAGGATCACCAGAAATCAGTGTTGCAAGCAGTGAATTCTGGAACTCGGAGCCGCGGGTCAGGATCGCTCTTATAGCTTTCGGAGGAGCCTGTGATTGTGTGTTCGGTCAGCCGTAACCACCTTACCCCATCTGTGAACAAAAAACAAATGCAGAATTCACTCTCCGTGACCCTCAGTGATCACCATGATGGTAGAATGACCTGGTCGAGGTGTTCATGCATCACAGTTGTGTAATTTGTGCGGTACAGTCATTTGCTTATTCCCTCCGTCCGACTGGAGAGAGGGAGGGACTGCTAATGGCTCTTGAGGTTGGGCTGGAAGAGGAAGAAAGATCTGTTCAACATGTTCGGTGCTCGGAGGTTGAATCACATGTTTGCTGCTCCCTGGCCCCCAAAAGATACCCTTGCATGCCTGAATGACGTAACTGATGTCAGGAGAGTGACCAGACCAGCGAACATCTCCTGGTTGCCCGTGGTCTGCTGTGTCATCACAGGAACATTTGGGACTCATTCCTTACAAGCACTGGAGCCCATACACCAGTAGTCGGTGGCTGCTGTTGGTGCCGGGGCGGCTGACTTGTCAGGCTGAACTTGATCCCTGGTATCAAGGAAGCTGTCCTTCATTCTTCTCTGGGTGATTTTCAGCCTCCTTCGAGGTTTGAATCTAAGTGTCTTAGGCCCATCATCTCAGAGTTTGGATCCTGCTTTGGAAATTCCAGTGATCTAGAGATGTTCTCTAACAGTTCCCAAACGACAGCTTTAATTCTACCCAATGGCATCATATCTAGTTAAGTGTAAATATACATATACATATACGTACTTCAGGATTATCAGGGAAACCAGCCACCTCTACCTAATGACTAAAACCACCACATTACATACTAGAGGAGAATCGTGGAGTGGCACACTTCTTAAAATGAGATGTATGTGATTAATGCTTTCCTGGGCGCTCATTACTTAAGAAGTTACATTGATAGTGTTGGTAACAGGCATTGGGGTGTGAAATACTGACCTGTGGCTTTCCATCACAGCTCTAAGATCATAAAGGGATTAAATTCTTTCTCTGTTCTACGTTTTTGACTATAGAATCTTGAAATATCTGCTCTTTTTCTTTGAATACTCTGGGTTTGTTTTGTTTTGTTTTGTTTTAAAGACTGGATCTTTCTTTTAACGGACACTTCTGACTTTTTGTCTTTTACTAAGTCCTGAGCACCTTCTCCATGAGACATTGTTCTGGGTGATGTTACAGATGTGGAAAAACCATGTCCCTCTCAAGGAATTTAGGCTTCTTTCAACCCAGGTCCTTTGCTTCCTCTGTGATGCTTTTAAATATTTGTGACACATAGCATTTAAGTAAGAGGATTTCGGCTCTACGGAGAACCCAACATTCTTTGACTTTATAATGCTTCTCTGGATTTTAACTTTAGAAATGCAGCTACTTAGGCCCGGCCTTGACAACAACACATCCAAAGTCACCTTCCTTTCCGCCTGCCTGTGCTTGCTAGTGTTGCTGGGAGAGGGTTTTGTAATTCAGGTATTTAATCAAAACCTGCCAAATGTTTAAAGATAAATGCTGCTGAGTATTTTAACATGTCTCTCAAATAAGACTCTAATATTTTTATTTATTAATAATTAACTCTGGGTAAATGAATTATTGGCTATTACTTATTTACTGACAAGTCTCCATTATAATGGAAATTTCTTTAAAAATCTGAATTCCATCAGAGCTCTCCAGTTGCTGTCGGGGCGTTTAGACTCATTGGTAAAGATCGAGTTAGAAAATAGCTCATCAGATGAAGAGTTCAGTGCATTTTAATCGTCAAATACGTATTAAACATACATTCTTCATTCTTAAGGTAAATTAGATGGAAGCTTGGCCCTCAGGTCATACGTAGTTGAGTTTGGTCTGTGGCAAACTGCTCAGTCCTGTGCGGAGAGGGAGTAGAGCACTTGGGAGTGTTCAGAAGGGTCGGTCGGTTGTAGGAAGACTTAAAGTGTGCGGAACTCGATGGGTGTTTAGAGTTTCCACGGAAAGTGGAACAAAGTTTGGGGCGGCAGAGGTGAGAGCACAGGAAAATGGCGTCATCGAGTGGGATTGCTTCGACTGTGGGAATCGTGTTTCGGAGAAGGGGTGGACTGGGCAGGGTGATGATAGAGCCTGTGGAACAAAGCCAGGAGAGAGCTGCGTGGGTGGGGAGGAGAGGATTTAGAGGCGGCCCCAGACTTGGCATGAGTGATCTGTTAAAAATGAGGAAGACCGTAGTCCAGCACCGATGGCCGTGATGCGTCTTTCACTCAGAATAGGAATCCCAGGAAGGAGAGATTGGATTTTAGGAAGATAAATTTGATTTTTGATTTTTAAAATTGATTTTGGAAGGTAGGTAGTTAGAGGTAGTTAGAAGTTCAAGTTGCGTAAGTCTGCGGTAGTTCACAGCGTCGTCCAGAGTAAGGGAAGAACAAAACATTGCCGTGCAACTTGAAATTTGTGTTAAAATAAGTAAAAAAGTAGAACTTTGTGAGAATTTCAGTATTTTTTTTAAGATTTTATTTATTTATTTGACAGAGATCACAAGTAGGCAGAGAGGCAGGCAGAGAGAGGAGGAAGCAGGCTCCCTGCTGAGCAGAGAGCCCAATGTGGGGCTCGATCCCAGGACCCTGAGACCATGACCTGAGCTGAAGTCAGAGGCTTTAACCCACTGAGCCACCCAGGCGCCCCTTCAGTATGTTCTTAAAACTCAGCCTTATGCTGAGATATCTTTTTTATCCAAAGATATCTTTGAGGCATGGTTGTACATACAGTTTTCTTCTGTGACCTCTAAGAATTACCCAGTGAGTCACCCAAAGTGACTTGAATCATTGGTCTCAGAGGCACCCCATCTCCCAAGTGAGCACACTGCTAAAATGTTTATGTAATATTTAATATACAAAAATATTTTTATACACAAATATTTTTATGAAATTTTTATTCTGATAATGGAATAAAATACTGGAAGCCATCACTCGGCATACTGACTAGTGGTTTGGAAGCTCCCTAATTACTGTGCAGAAACATTAGGATAAATGAAATCAACTGCTCTTTCTAATGATAAAAAGTTACCATGTTTTTGAATTGTAACCTTTAAATACTGCCCTGAATTATAATTGTCTCTTATAACGTAACAAAACCAGAATCTCCACAGTGGGTGTTTCATTTAGGGTAAGGTGAGAATTAATCTTAGTTACCCTGGGGGTGACTTAGATTAGACTTAGATTTCAGGAGCTTTAGACTAAAAATATAATTGTACTTTCCATTTCTTTTCTTTCTGCTTTTGATTGGGTGCAAGTACTCTTGGGAACAGAGTCAGTGAGCCGTGCGCGGCTACCCTGACCACACGGACAGCACAAGTTGGATTGCGGTGAGCAGACACCGAGTCACGTGTAGATCCCCACAGTGACACGGCTCCTCCGGCTGACCTGAGGAAATTGTCTTCTGTGTCCACATCTTTGGTTTCAACTTGTTCATGCAGTGCACAGGAATTGAGAAATGTGGGCAGTTTCTAATCCGATGAGAAAGCCTCCCCTGGAATCTCCAGCTGCCACAATTCCTTAACACTGTCTTCTTCTCAACCGTTTCTGGGGAGAGAGCCTGGTGTCTTCAGACACCTGCTGTCCCCCGGAGTCTTGGTATTAGCTGTGGCGAGTTCTGACTGAAGAGACGATATGAAAATACAGGTGCTCCTGGTGCATGCGGGGACATAGCCCTTGGCCTGGTCTGCTTGTCTCCTCAACCCCCTTCCTCGGCCCCTCAGATGTGGAGAAAATAAATCATTTTGAGGGGGGGAGATTTTACAAGCCACTGGACTAGATAATTACTTAAAGGGCCTTTGTTTCTAATATTCCAAGATCCGTGATTCTAGCTTCTTTACACCTGAATGTTTGCCGTGTGGGACCAGGGCTTTCCATCGGGTTCGCTGCCTCTCTTCGCAGGAATTCAAGGCCACGGTCTCCTTAGTGCTTAATGAACACTGCTCTTCAGCGTCAGCAAAGAGGAGATCCACATTTCAATTGAGTGACCAAGTCTGCCTTCCTTTGAAATTAATAATACATAATAAACAACGAGATATTATTTTATATTTCTGGTATTCAGTTAGGGGTTTAGCATATAGAAATGTTGAGGCTTTCGTCTCGTCCTTTTCCGTAGCTAGGGTATCCTGTTGGTCACAGAGATGACTCAGGAAAGACTTTTCCAGTGTGAAAATCCCGGGGGGAATGGACAGGCCACTGTCACGGGACTCAGCAAGTGTCTCTCTGTCTCTCTCTCTCTTCCTCTCTCTCCCCCCTGTCTCTCTCTCTGTTTCTCTCTCTCTCTTCCTCTCTCTCCCCCCTCCCTATTCGTTTTTGGACACTGGCTTCGAAGAAGTCATCCTATTCTTACTGGGGATTCCCAGGTTATAGAAATGTTGAATTAGTGGGTATGAGTCATATTATATAAAATGAGCTCTGGGCAGTGTGAAATACAAGATTTACTCTGACGGCCTGCGCCACCTTCATTTTTGATAGATTTAGCTGCCCTGGAGTTTTATGGACTCTCCATCAGAATCTCAGATCAAAGGACTCATTCCTTTGCTTAACTGCTTTAAAAAAAAAAAAATATTTTTCCCGAAATTGTAAATTAGATGCCTCCCAGTCCATTGCTTAGGAAACTTACAGCTTTGTGAAACACCAAGAGTATCGTTTGAAAAGAGGTTAAAAAACACAACTGGGGCTTGTTAAAGAGGAAAAGTGCTGTTTTAACTCCAAGTGTCACATTTTCCTATAGTCAGCTCCAGCAGTAAACAAGAGTTATTGGAAGCTGGGACAGTTCGAGACACTTCACTTATCTCCCGATACTTGACTTCAGAAGCCAAACATTTAAAATGCATTTTGCTTGTGTAAAAATGTTTATCCGTTTAAAATACAATGTCTTTTTAACAGAAGCACCCTGGTGACAAGCTGTTCTGATACCGCTCAGTTAATATAACTGTCAGGTCCTATACGCATATACGTGAACAGACCAGCACAGTCACCCAAGGCCCCGCATTATAAATCACTGTTAACAAACCTTAATTTGCTTACTAGGCTAATGAACGATCTCTGATTTCCTGTAGTAATTAGCTTCACTAACAATCATGTTTAAAGGGACCTGCCTCCTACGACACAATTTCTGCTCTGAAATCTTTGGTATCTGGTCTGCAGGATGGCAACAAAACAAAATGAGAAGAAAAAAAAAAAAAAAGAGCAAGACAGCAAAGCCTATTAGTCTCCATGGACAGCTCTCTTGTAAGAAATCCAGATCATGGCTCTTCTCAAGTAGAAGCCTAGCCAAAGGTGATGACTGTCTATTAGGGCTTATAAACCGTAATGCACTAGCAGATCTGCAGGGCAGTGGTGAAGCCAGATAATTGCAGTGTTTCCTGTCTAAATGTGCTGCTGTGTGTAGCAGCCTCTGATTTTAAGGAGCCGTTAAAAATGCAGCAAGGCATAGCAGCTGTGGTTCCTGGTGTACTCCTAATATTTCATACGATCATCACATCTCATAAAATCCCGGTACCGCTGGCCAGCCACAGGAGGAAATTGAGGAGAAACTGAATCGTGCAGGTGTCATTCCAGAGACCCACCAAGAACGCGCCCAAGCCTATGGTGTGTCTCTTTTTACTCCCATTTTAGTCCCTAAAGAGATCACTGACGTTTTTACATTTTGCCAAAGGATCCTATCGGTAATGTACTTTTTCCTGCTTTTGTGGGAAATAGGCCTGACTTTGCCAAGGGAAGGCAGGGCTGTATCCTGTGCAGAGGAAGTCATGGGAAGTTGGCATCTTCATCCCAAACCCCAAAGGACACAAGAAATTTGGTTCCTTCAGAGTTTATTGAAATACATGTTAAAAATAACTTTATAACAGAATGAAGCAATGTGATATGAGAACTTGATTCCTCCGAGCAAAAGGAGCATTGGTACTAGAACATTTGGGGAAGCAAGGGAGACTGTAGAAGCCAATATGTTCTTCTCATCGAGTTTTAACCAGATAAGCATCTTGACCACATGGAAGTCTTACGCTGCGTTTGTAAAAAGGCGTGATAGAGCCGCAGGTTATTTTCATCCCTTGCTACTTTGTCAGTTTTCAATTTGGTAATGAAAATGGGTCTATTACTTTGGTTTTACGTTTACAGGTTTAGTGTTCATAGAACCTCTTTGAGTCGGAAGGGACCTCACATGTCCTCTTGTCCACCTGCCGGTCTGAAACGGAGCTCAGAAAGCTAGATTGTTAGGGTGGGCTGACAGTTAAGAACTGTGACCTCTCTCACCCTCGAAACTGTCCCTTCCTGGCACAGCTGAAAGAGCGCGTCGGTTTTCTGACCACCTGCCCCTCACTGTTCTTTTGAGTACATTCACTTGACAACTGTGCCTTTAACGTATGTCGAGTAATAACATGCAGACACACACACAGACGCGTGCGCGTGCACGTGTGTATTTTAACCTCTGTCCAAGTTCTTCTTGGTACAGTCAGTACACTTGTCCATTATCCAAAGCTTCGGAGAGGCTGCCGCTACGACATCACGGTTTCTCCTAGCGCCGTGCTGGTGAAAACCTCCCACTGCCCTAAGTGTGACTTCCCCTTCGCCATCCAAGCTGTAGACTCGAAAATACCCGTGCTGCTAGGTTTTCCTCGTTGCTCTTTTTGTCATGTCTCTTCTGCATGGGATTTAATGCTACCTGGCTATTATAGATTATTTATTATATATAATATTAATATTATATTTTAAATATTATGTTGATAATTAAAATCAATATTAATTTTAATATAATGTTATAATAATATTGTTAATATTATTATATTAAATATTATTGTGGGTGTTTATCTCCCTTGGTGATTTTTATCTGGAGCCTCCAAAAAAATAAATCAGCCATTCTTCCTTTGTTTTGTTTTTCCATACCTACATCTGGAAAGGGCTTTGAGACAATCTGTGGACATGCTTAGTACACTGTCTCTTTTTCCTTTGTAGACATTGTATCCAGTTTTAAAAAAATTAACTGGAAAATATCGTGTGGACACCTTTGTTCTGCTGCAGAATGGCAAAGTAATTGACCATTAAAATATACTTATCATAGATTCCATTGTGACGTGAGTATTCATAGCTAAGCCTCTTCAGATTATTCTAATAAATGTGAACAAGCAGTATTATCTCAGACAGATAAAAGGACACAGTATGAAAGAGGTGCCGTTTGATACAGTATTCATGTCATAGCAGATCCGCATGAGTAATAATTAGAGACAGGAGACAAATGAAAAGCTTGCTATTATTTATAATAGGTCTGTGTTACATACAGACCTCTTATAGATACAGAATTCTTGAATTGTGACACATACTTAAATTTCGAGCACAGAAGACATAGTGTACTTTTGAAATTATTGCAAATTCTAAGTTGGTTGGGCCATGAAATTACATTTTTTTTTTCATCTTTCAACTGAAGGTTGGATCAAGGTGCTCTTTGAAAGGGCCTTTCAATGTCAGCATGTCTGCGGATGTGTTGGAAAGACTGTTGTACAACCAAGTAAGAGACTAGACATGTTCAGGGACCATTTATAAAAGTCATTTTGTGAACAAGAAAAGTTAAGTATCTTTTCCAAAGTCCTACAATTAGGGGAAGAATTCAAGTTGAGAATCAAGCTTAACGATATAAAACTGTCCTGCCAAGAGGTTGAAAACTTATGTCACATTGAGCAGTAGAAAAGTAGGATCTACCTTCCCTGAAACCTTTTGGGAACATAGGCCAAATGGTAAGTTCTGTCTATCTTTGTTTTTCTCACTAAATAGATAGTAAACCAAGCGGGCCCTTATCTTTCAGCTAAACATGAAACCTTAGTTTTTCTCTTCCAGACAAAGGTTATATAAGGGGTTCCCGGGTGTCTCCGTCAGTTCAGCATCTGCCTTGGCTCAGGTCTAGCCCTGCTTCGGGCTCTCTGCTCGGTGGGGAGCCGGTGTCTCCTCTCTCTGCCCTCCCCCTCTGTGCTCATGCTCTCCCTTTCTGAAATAAGTAAGTGAAATCTTTTTTTAAAGGTGATGTAAGTGTTTTTTTTTTTTTAATATTCATGCGTCATAACATATATTGTTTTAATATTCATGCCCATCTAGTTAAAGCCCCACCCATGCTAGACCAGGCCCCAACTTGCCAGAACGCTGCTTGGGACAGCTTCCTAGGAAGCTTCGTTTTTTATTTTTTGTTTAATAAAAACCTTCACTTTTTAGCACAGTTGAAAGACTTAAAGAAAAATTGAAGTGAAAGTACGGGGAGTTTTTCATACCTTTAGCTCCCATAAATCTAACAGCATCTCACACCATACTGTTGCAATTGATGAGCCTACATTGGCACATCATTGTCCCCCAAAGTCCATAGTATACATTAGGGCTCACTTAGCTTTGGAAATACGCTGTGTATCCTCCATTAGAATATCATACAGGCTAGTTTCACTGCCCTGCAAGTCCTCTGTGCCCACCCTGTTCAGTCCTCTCTTCCCATTAACCCCCAGCAACCACGGTCTCCAGTTTTTACCGTCTCCATAGTTTTCCTTTTCCAGAGCGCCATGTAGTCGGAACTACACAGCACGTAGATCTTTCAGATTACCTTCCTTTAGTTAGTGACATGAATTTAAGATTCGTCCATGTCTTTTTAGGGCTTGATAGCTCTTTTAAGTGCTGAGTAAGATTCCATTGTTTGGCTGTCCCATAGTTAATGGACCTGTTCACTCACTGAAGGGCACCTTGGCTGCTTTCAGAGTTTAGCTATTGTAAGTGAAGTAGCTGTAACACCTGTCTGTAGGTTTTCATGTGGACATAAGTTTCCAACTCATTTGCATAAATACCAAGGAGCCCAATTTCTGGATCTTATGGTTTAGGGGAGCCTGGGTGGCTCAGTGAATTAAGCCTCTGTCTTCAGCTCTGGTCATGGTCTCAGGGTCCCGGGATCGAGCCCCACATCGGGCTCTCTGCTCAGCAGGCGTCTGCTTCTCCCCCTTTGCCTGCTGCTCCCCTTGCTTTTGTGCTCTCGCTCCTGCTCTCTGTCTCTCCGACAAATAAACAGACGGATCTCTAAAGAAATACGCAGTTTTCTAGTGATACTTTAACGTTGAACATCTCTTGATGTGCTTACCATCTGTATCTCTCCTTCGGCGCGGTGTCTGTTCAGGACTTTTGCCTATGTGTTCATCAGGTTTTTCATGGTTTTTTTTTATTGAGTTCGAAGAGTTTTGTTGTATACTTTGCATAGTAGTGCATTATCCGTTCTGTCTTTCGCAGAGGTTTTCTCCCAGTCTGTGGCTTGTCTTCTCATTCTCTTGACATTGTCTTTCACAGAACAGAAATTCCTCCTTTGAATGAAGTGCAGCTTATCAATTATTTATTTCATGTGTTGCACCTTTGGTGTTGTATTTAAAAAGGCATTGCTGTACCCAGGCTTACACAGAGTTTCTCCTCTGTTATCTTTCAGGAATGTTACAGTTTTGTATTTTATATTTTGGTCTTTGATATATTCTAAGTTAGTTTTTGTGTCAGGTATAAGGTGTGTGTTTAGATTCTTTGTGTTTTTCTTTTTTTTTTTTTTTTAAAGATTTTATTTATTTATTTGACAGACAGAGATCAGAAGTAGGCAGAGACACAGGCAGAGAGGAGGCAGAGAGGAGGAAGCAGGCCCCCCGCCGAGCAGAGAGCCCGATGTGGGGCTCGATCCCAGGACCCTGAGATCATGACCTGAGCCGAAGGCAGAGGATCAACCCACTGAGCCCCCCAGGTGCCCCTGTGTTTTTCTTTATTGTCTGTGACTGCCCAGTTGTTCCACCACCGTTTGTCAAAAAGACTTACCTCACTCCGTTGTATCGCCTTTGGTCCTTTGTCAAAGATCAGCTGACTTCATTTCCACTGATTTCTGAGCGCTCTGTTCCGTCACGTGATTTATCTGTTCTCTCACGAGTGCTACAGCATCTCAATTGCTGTAGATAAGTGTTATTAGTCACTATTTCTTCATAGGAAGTCTCGAGGTTCAGTTACATCGGTTCTTCAACCTCGTTCTTCTCCGTCAACATTGAGTTGGCTATTCTAGGTCTGTTGTCTTTCTCTGTAAACTTTAGCATCAATTTGTGAATGGCCATAAAATACCTTGCTGAGATTTTGACTGGAATTGATTCGCATCTGTGGATCCAGTTGGGAAGAAATGACAGCTAGACAGTATTGCGTCCTCTTATTCATGGACATGGAACATCTCCCTGTAAATGTATTTCCGCTTTGGTCTCTTTCATCAGAATTTTGTGATTTTCTGCATATAAATCTTCCATATATTAGAAGTTATGTTAGATTCATAGCTAAATATTTCATTTTACAGTTTGCTTATGTAAATTATAATGTCCTAATTTCAGACAACACTTGTTCGTTGCTGGTATATAGAAAAGTAATTGCTTTTGGTAACATTAACTAGTATTGTGCAACTTTGCTGCTACCACTTATTTCTAGGAGTTTCTTTTGGATTTTCTACAACCCAAAAGTGTAAGTGATCATTTCATCTGAGAATGAAAGCAGTTGTATTTTTTCCTTCCCAATCTGTATATAAGTTACTTCCTTTTCTTGTCTAACAACATTAGCTGGACTTCCAGTATGATATTTAAAAAGACTGGTGAGGGAGCACATCCTGTCCTTGCTCTTAAGCTTACACAAGAAAGCTTTGAGAATTTTATCATTAAGTATGATGTTAGCTGTAGTTTTTTTTTGTAGACATTCTTCATCAAGGTGAGGAACGTTCCGTTTTATTCCCGCTTTGCTGAGAGCTTTAATCATGAGTGGGTATTGGATTTTGACAGAAGTTTTATCTTTGCTTTTCTCCTTCGTGATGCTGTGTCTATCTATCTATCTATCTATACACACACATACATATACACACTGTTGGATTTGATTGGCTAACATTTTACTGAGGATTTTTACATATATGCTCATGGGAAATAATGGTCTAAACTTTTCTTTTCATCTAACGTCTTTGTCCAGTTTTGATATTAAGGCAATGCCAGCCTCATAGAATGAGTCATGAAGTGTATTGTCTCTTCTATCTTCTGGAAGAGACTGTAGGTAATTACTGAAATTTTTTCCTTAAATGTTAGTAGAATTCACCATCAAACGCATCTGGGTCTGCTGCTTTTTGTTTTGGAAAGTAATTAATTATTGGTTCATTTTTAAAATCAGAGATCTATTCAGATTATGTGTTTCTTCATATATGGGTTTTGGCATGGTGTGTCTCTCAAGAAATTGGTTCGTTTCATCTAGGTTGTCATTTATAGCGTAGACTTCTTCATATCCCTTTATTATCTTTTTAATGTCTGTGGAATATGTAGTGAAATCCCTTCTTTTACTTCTGATATTAATAATTTGTGTCTTCTCTTTTTTTTTTTTTTTATCATAGCCAGGATAGAGACTTACTGATTTTATCAGTCTTTTCAAAGAACAAGTTTTTGACTTTATTGACTTTCTCTACTGATTTTATTTTTAATTTCATTGATTTCTATCCTAAGTTTGATGATTTCTTTTCTTCTGCTTACTTAGGGTTTACTTTGCTCTAATTTATCTTGTTTCCTAGGGTGAAAGTGTAGGTTATTTACTTTAGATCTCTCTTCTTTTCTGATATATACATTCAGTGCTCTCAGTTTTCCTTTAAGAACTACTTTTGCAGGGCACCTGGGTGGCTCAGTGGGTTAAGCCTCTGCTTTCGGCTCAGGTCATGATCTCAGGGTCCTGGGATCGAGCCCCAAATCGGGCTGTCTGCTTAGCAGGGAGCCTGCTTCCCCCTCTCTCTGCCTCCCTCTCTGCCTACTTGGGATCTCTGCCTCTCAAATAAATAAATAAAATCTCAAAAAAAACCCAAACAACTGCTTTTGCTGTATTCCACATGCTTGGATATGTATTTTGTCTTGAGATTTCTTGTTTGACCCATGTATTTTTTTTTAAAGATTTTATTTGTTTACTTGACACAGAGAGACAGATCACAAGTAGGCAGAGGCTTTAACCCACTGAGCCACCCAGGCGCCCTGACCCATGTATTATTTTATTATTTCATTTTTTTTAAATTTATTTATCGGGGGGGGGGAGCGAGCACAGGCAGACAGAATGGCAGGCAGAGGCAGAGGGAGAAGCAGGCTCCCTGCTGAGCAAGGAGCCCGATGTGGGACTCGATCCCAGGACTCTGGGATCATGACCTGAGCCGAAGGCAGCTGCTTAACGAACTGAGCCACCCAGGCGTCCCCCATGTATTATTTTAAAAGGTGGTGTTTCCTGGGAAGGTTTTTACTTCTCAAAACTGTCACTTTTAGGACCTCCACCCCTGCCAACCCAGAAGCACTGATTTGTAGCAAGTTCCTCAAAAGATTCCGGAGGAGCCTGCCCAACGCATGTTCACAGACTTGAGTTGTGCACATACATAATGTAATTCGAAAGTAATCTCAGCAAGCGGTAATTACTCCTGGACTTAATTAGCAGCGTATGTGTGTGAGTGAGTTTTCGTCCACATCTTCCCTTTTCTCGTTACAGTGTAGGTTGCCCAAGACTCAGTTAGATACGTATCGAAATCTGATCCTGTATTTTATTTGATCCTTTTTCTGCCCGATAATTTGTCATACTTACGCAAAGACTTCTGTTAATTTCCTGGAAGGTTGTGGTCTTATTTGGGAGACCAGGAAGAAGACTGTGTTGGTCCTGCTAGAAGTTTTGTTCATGGGTCCATTCTGCGCTTTGAGAAAATTGCTGTGGGTTTTATTTAGATTAAGTTATGCGTTTGAAAATGGAGTCTCTGCTTTTAAACCTGTCAGTTTCTGTGTCTGTAACATTTCTTTAAGCAACAGATAGCTCATTTAATGTTTTTATTCGTGATTCCATTCATCAAGCTTATTTTATTGTTTTTTATAATCCAGCAGTAGGCTCATTCTTGCCTCATTGACTCTTTGGAAGCAATAGAATTATGTATTTTAACTTTTTCATTTTCTGCTTTCCAACTCCTACTTCCACTTGGTCCTGTAACATAAAATGTGCAAAACGTGAGCCTGAATAATAAAGGATCACTTAGTTGATTGCTAAACATACATTATAGTGACTTTAAACTCATTTCAGGTCAGTGTCCTACCAATTAGTTTGATTACAAGCATTTAAGCTGTCACATAAAAAGCCTTCTGCTTCCTAGGATTTCAGTTTCAAATCATGAAAACCGAATGTTCTGTACTCTCTATGTGTACTGCTCACTTTTAATATTTTAGTCAAAACCTATGCCTCATAAAGATCACCTACAGTTCCAGAGCCTGTATAAAGACAGTGTGGAATTTTGGAGCAGTGGCACAAATTTATTTAAAAATGTAAAATTAGGTTCATATGTACATATGTGTATGTGGTTGACTGTTAAAAGCATCTCTTTCTTTTCATTTTTGGTTATAGTCCACATTTGCAAATCATTAAAACTTCGGAATTTAACTATTATATGGTGACCGGTACCTGGTCTGCGAGAATTGAAGGAGAGGTTGTGATTCAACAAACACCTTCAACACCTTCAACCCCTTCAACTCCTTCAACACCTTCAACCCCTTCAACCCCTTCAACACCTTCAACATAGGGGAAGGCCCAGGCGTGTTGGGGGATTAAAAAAAATCAAGATTATTAAAGTTTTGTAGAGTTGATGAGTATGTTTAAAGATGTTTTTGAAAGATGTCACGTAGGGACGCCTGGGTGGCTCAGTTGGTTAAGCAACTGTCTTCAGCTCAGGTCATGATCCCAGCGTCCTGGGATCGAGTCCCACATCGGGCTCCTTACTCCGCAGGGAGCCTGCTTCTCCCTCTGACTCTGCCTTCCACTCTGTCTGCCTATGCTTGCTCTCGCTCACTCTCTCTCTGACAAATAAATTAAAAAAAAAAAATCTTTAAAAAAAAAAAAGATGTCACGTAAAATCATGACTCTCATATATTACAAGATGTAGATATTGTAGAGATTTTATTTACATAATAATGATGGCACCTGGCCGATGTTCTAGCCAATTCCAAGGAGAATCATGAGATGAGACACAGTTATAGATGAGGAGACGGGGAATACTGAAGTGATTGTGTTCATGGAAGTTCAGTTGACTTTGAGGGAACTCAGTAGAGCCTTTGCCTTATAAGACAGAATCTGCTCGATTATACACAATAATCATTTTGAATTGTTATCACACATCTACAACTTACAGAGTTAGAAATTGGCTTTCCTGGAATAATAAAAAGAAATGTAATGCTGATGAGTACACTATAGACCGTGCTTTGTGTTCCCAATGAAGCAAAATTTTCCCCTATTTGGGCAAAAATAGTCTCAAAGGAAGGTTGGTTTCGTTAGAATTGGCCTGATTATTTTACATGGGTGTAGCAAGAGTGTCCATTTACTATATAAGCCTTTTCAAGTTCACTTTTCCTGGAAGGTTTTACAAGCATTTTACACCAAATTTTAGAAGTCTCTATTTGAGTCCTAAGGCTGGAAAAACGAACCCAAGGAACTCTACCCACCACTTGCAGTACCTATATGCAGGGACCCTTGAACAATACAGGTTGGAACTAGGGGGAGGGGTTCAGAATTTATGGATTTTTTAAAATAAATACAGTACAGTACTGTAAAGGTGTCTCTTCCTTTTTGATTTTCTTAATGGCATTTTCTTTAGCTAACTTTTTTAAGAATATAGCACAGTACATGTAACATACAAGATACGTGTTCATTAGCCGTTTATGTCATCAGCAAGGCTTCTGCTCGGCAGGAGGCTGTTAGTAGTCATGGTTTTGGGGAGTCAAAGATCTATGTGGATTTTATTGGTCAGGGGTCAACTATATTTTGGTGAATTTCTTTTTTCTCAAAGTTCCCAGAATATCCCAGGGTGGAAGAGACATTCCTTTCTATTTGTATAGCTGGACCCTGTGAGTCAGAGACCAAGCTAGTTTATCTGGGGACTTTGAAGTAAAGGCTCCATAAAGGCAGCCTTAATTCCCGAACAGTGTCTAATCATACCTGATTGAAGGAACGTTACTCTAGAATAAGCATTACTCCAGAGGCATATTCCAGAGGCATTCCAGACTAGGCCTTAGAATTTTTCCAGGCATGTCCCGGTAAACAGGGAGACCAATTCTTACTGACCTGTGACGTAACTATATCGCCATGAAAAATTAGAAGACTTTGAGTTTCTCAATTCTGGGAGTAGGGGTCAGGGCAGTGGGGGAAGGAGAAAAACCAATGAGAATTAAATATTATTTAAAAATACTGCAGTTAATAAAAGCAGAATATACTAAACCATTATGAATTACAGATAGCTGAAAAAGAGAAAGAGCTTTCTTATATGTAGAACATTAAAAGAAATAGAACATTAAAACATTATCAAAGACATTCCTGACCCTCAACGGTTCATTTAGCCCTGAATAATTCATTCTTGCTCCATTGGATCTTGGGTTTTTAATCTCGTGAATTTGTCTGCTTTTCAACAAGAAGAGTTCTGGAACTCCTGACTTAGCCCCCCAGCCTTGTCTCGCTGTTACTAATGACCTCAGAGGCATGCGCACAAGAGCCTCTTTCTTGACGTCTTAGTTGTTGGGATTACCTCCTACAGTCCTTTTACCTGGGGCTGCTTTCCGCAGGTCCAGAACTGGCCTTGCCCATTGCTGAATGTGGAGCTTTCAAGGAAACATCAGAGTAAAGCAAAAAAACCATGTAAATGACACAGACTTAAAATTTTCAAGAGTGAGGGGCGCCTGGGTGTCTCAGTTGGTCAGTATCCAACTCTTGATCTCAGCTCAGGTTATGATCTCAGGATCCTGGAATCAAGCCCCACATCTGGCGCTAAGTGTAGAGTCTGCTTGTCCCTCTCCCTCTGCTGCTTCTCTCGCCCCCCTGTTCTCTCTCTCAAATAAATGTTAAATTTTTCAAAAGTGAAAAATCTGGGGGCACCTAGGTGGCACAGTCAGTTGAACATATGGCTCTTGGGTTTGGCTCAGGTTGTGATCTCAGGGTGCTGGGATTGAGCCCTCATCAGGCTCCACACTCAGAAGGGAGTCTGCTTGGGGTTCTCTCTCCCTCACCCTCTCCCCTATCCCCCATGTGCACTCTCTCTCAAATCAGTAAATAAATATTTTTAATAAGTGAAAAATCTGATGAAAATTCCTAACTAGAGTAATGAAACCAAGAAGGAAACATGGTTGTTTCTATGGCTTGCAAAACAAAACTAATTAAAAGGAAGTTCTAGAATTATACTTTATTATAAGGAAGCAAGCTTACCAGAACTGAGTGACTTTGATAAGATTTTAATACATTGCTTTTCTGTTTCAGGTATTAAAATCCAGTGCAAGTGAAATTCATTTTTCAATTTTTATTCCCATTATGCTCTTTGATATTCTGGAAAAAAAACTGATAATTTACTTTAAGACTGGTTTTAGGAGATCCATAAAGCTGGACTAATCCTATAATATTACTGATATGTTACCAATGTGCAGTGTGCTTATTATTGCTAGTTAGCAATGAGTGAGTAAATAAGCATCTTTTTCTATTTCTGTTTCCAGTACGGAAAATATCAGTATCGTACAAACACACACATGAATGTCATGGAGGGTCCTCAAAAAGTTTTAAGAGTAAAAAGGTATCTGGAGATCTGAAATCTTGAGAATGACTGCTTTAGGGCAAAAATGGTCTTTTCCTTGGAAAACAGAAGCATGTAGAGTTATGAAATACAGAGTTCTATTTCTTAGAAACTATTTTCAAATCTAGTGTCAACTGCTTATATTACAATTTTTATCTAAAGTAATTAATTTTGGGGCACTTGTGTGGCTCATTTAGTAAAGCGGCTGCCTATGGCTCAGGCCATGATCGAGGGGTCCTGGGCTGGAGCCCAAGTGCATTTCCTTGCTCAGTGGGGAGTCTCTTTCTCCCGCCCCTCTGCACCACCTCTGCTACGCACGCTCGCTCTCTCTCTCTCTCTCTCTCTCTCAAATAACTAAATGAAATCTTAAAAAAAATAATTAAGTTATATTTCACAGAAAAAACTGAGGGCGCGGATAATTGTGAACTGCCATCAAATACCAGTGTTTTAGCGAAGACTGTGAATTTATATAACTGACTTTCTCTGGCCATATACATCTCTTTTACAACCCCGTAAAGTAGCAAAAATGAACAAATTCGTTAACCTGACTGGACTCTACAGCCTCTGTATAGCTTATAAAAATCAAAAGCGTAAAAATTTTAAATTAGAATAATCAATATTTCAATATTCCTTCTTAATTAGAAATGGCCTAAGTATCCAATAAATATCTGTTAAGTAATTCAATTTAATATTCAAGATTTTAAGTTCTTTAAAATTTTAGAAACTATTCAAGCTGACATAGTAGAAACGAAATTATTGTTGAAATAGGGTTTATTAGAAAAATGATTCAATTTAATCAAATTTATGTTTTGATATTTTTAAAAACAAGAAATATTGCTGGCTTAGTTGATCAATAAACTTGTATATATGTAGAAGGGGCATACCACATAGAATTAAAATATACATTTCTTTTACACTTTACACTGGAAAGTCAGAAAATACATAGCTGTTTTTATTAAAACAAATTTTATTAAACTAATCTTGTTTGGCAGATTTTTACCTAAACTATGTTAATTAACTTGGATTTTTAAAATGTTTTTGAGCTGAATTATGTAAGAATTTTTTTTTTAATATACCACATTTTAAGTATTAGAAATTTAATTTCCTTGTTTTCTGGGAATTTTAGGAATATTTAGTTTATGTAAGTCCTTATTTATACTCAATATCATATTAGGACACTTTTTTTTATTTTAAAGACTTCATAATCTAATTAATACCGCTGGATGTAGGAAACCAGTGCACACTGATACATTGAGGGAAAGGCAAAGACCTTTCTGAACCACGGGCACTTAAACATAGAGATGGAAAAGGAGCTTACAATTCCAGTTTTAAAATGTCAGCGATACATTAAGAGAAAACACTGAAACAAACAATAAAGAAAACCTCATTGTCCCCAAATTGCAAAGAACTGTTCTCCTTGCCAGAATGCTCAAATTTGTTAGTTATTTGAGCTCAAAACAGATAAGCAGAGAAACAAAAAAGACTAACAAACCAGAATTCCCGTTACATGGTAGAAATCTATACTTCAGGTTTGGCACATGGCTTACAGATCATTTCTGTGTCACAGTATACATTTCTGAGTAGTGTTGTCATTTTCACTGGTAACTCAAAAAATGTGTGTCTGTCTCTCTTTGAGTTTCTGCACATTTGGCAGCAGGAAGTAAAGCATGTCCTCATGACAGTCAACCAAATTAATTTATAATAGGCCAGGTTATGGTAAGATATCTGAAGAAAAATAGGAAGAAGTTCATGCTTTTAGCCAACCTAGAGAAACAGAGACTGAATTTATTATCCCATTGGAAACAAACAAGAAATGACAAAGTGCTTAAAACAATCATTGATAAGACTATGAGAGACAGTAGTGAACCCAGTGATTCCTGTGACTGTTCCAGCGTACTGTCTCGAGGGAATTTCAGGCTTCCATGCCAGGTGGGGAGAGTTTAGGGATACCAGGTGGACCCCACAGACTGCACCCGAATAAACTACAGAGAGTCTGGGGAAAACAAGGTAGCTAGCTTTCAGAGGACACAGGGCTAGGGAGGATGGGGCTGCACAGAGAAAGAGAATCGGAATCTCCAGAGGATTGCTTTCCTTCTTTGGCCTCTTAATCAGCTCATGCGTGCTAGGAAACTGCCTAAGACTAGATGAACCATCCAAAAGCGATTAGAGAGAATAGTATCTGGCACTTACTCACAGCCAGGAAGAGTGCTTATTCCCACCAGTGACATTGGAAAACTTCACGATTCATTAAGCATTGAGTCAAGTACATAGTAGGGTCTTTCTTCAGGATCGATGAACACTTAATCCCAGACTGAGTGCTGCTGCAGTCTCTCCTAAAGCACTGTAAGTGAACGATTAGGAAAGTGTTTTCAAGGATCTGAACAGACCCTAAAACAATTGTGTGGCATACAGTTAAGAATGTAGCTGACTCCTAGAACAATTGTGTGGCATATAATTAAAAACTATAAGGTATGCAAGAAGTCAAGATAATTTGACTCAGAATATTGATCAGTCCATTCGAACTGACCCAGAACTGAGACAGATGCTAGAATCGGACAAGGACGTTTAAAAAGTTAACATAGTTGTATTCAATATGTCCAAAAAGGTTAAGTAATTTAAAAACAAAATTGATCTTCTAGAATTACAAGTGCACTGTGTGAGATAAACAATATACCAGATAAGATTAACGGCAGGTAGATACCGAAAGAGAAGATATTAGTGAACTTGGGAGTCTTTAAAAACAGAGACTATCCAACATGAAATATGAAGAGAATGTACAATTAAAAAGAGTAGATCATCAGTGAGTTCTGTGCTGGTTTAATACAGCCTAATATACATGTTCTTGGAATCCCCAAAGGAGAGAAAGGAGAAGAGACAAATATATAGAGAACAAATATCTGATAGTTTTTCAAATTGATGAAAACTATAAACCGACAGATCTAAACATCAGAAACATGAAGAAAACCTCATACAAGAAAACCAGACAAAAAAACATTATCGGATTTCTCAAATGAGAGATATAGAGGGGCACCTGGGTGGCTCAGTGGGTTAAGCCACTACCATTGGCTCGGGTCATGATCTCAGGGTCCTGTGATCGAGCCCCGCATCAGGCTCTTTGCTCAGTGGGGAGCCTGCTTCTCTCTCTCTCTCTCTCTCTGCCTGCCTCTCTGCCTACTTGTGATCTCTGTCAAATAAATAAAATCTTTAAAAAGAGAGAGAGAGAAAGAGAGACTCTTTTAAAACCCCAGAAAAACAAAAACAAAAACCTAAATTCAGGGATCAAAGGTAAGAATACAGCAGATTTCTTGTCCAAAAAATGAAAAACATGCAAGTGAGGAGACAGTGGAGCAACATCTTTAAAATCCTGGATGAAAACAGTGCTGACCTAGAATTTTATACCCAGTGAGGATACCTTTTGATAGCTATTACTAGGAGATGAAAAGGTTGAAAGCTATTACTAGGAGATGAAAAGGTAATCCCCAGGCAAATATTTGAGAATTGCAAATATTTGAAAATTTTTGCAAAGCATATGTCTGATCAAAGACTTCTATCCAGAATATATAAAGAAATGTCAACATAGAAGTGATAAGAAAACTAACACCTAATTCAAAAAATGGACAAAAGACTTGAATAGGCATTCTTTTGAAAGAAAATATATAGATCCCAAATACACACACGGAAAGATGCCCCAAATGCGTAGGCCTCACCAAAACCAGTTCCCACTACACATCAGTTCCCATGGCTTAAATGAAAATAACGATGAACAGTGTTGGTGAGGAGCTAAAGGAAGTGGAATTCTCCAGCCACTGCTGGCGGACACGTAAAATGATACGTCTCCTTGGGAAAAAAGCTCATCAGTTTCTTAAGAAGTTGAACACATACCTCTGCTCCTGGATCTAACCAACCATCCACTCTTGGACTTTTCTTTAAGAGAAAAGAAAATACATGTCCCTACAAAGACTTGACATGACTTTCATTTGTAATTGGCAGAAATTGGAAATGGTCCAAATGTCCATTATCAACTGAGCAATTATAACACTTGTGGTGTTTATATATATATTTGCATATACATGTAGAACATGTACAAGTACATGTAGATACACGGACACAAAATGATACCAGTCAGCAGTGAAAAGGAGTGAGCTTTTAGACATTCAAGAAATGGACGAGTCTCAGAATGATCATGCCGAGTGAAAGAAGCTACAATTTAGGAGGAAATACATGTTGGCATTTATGTAAAATACTAGAAATGCCCGTACGTCTCCAGTGACGGAAAGCAGATCTGTGGTTGCCTGGAGAGTCAGGCGAGGAGAGGGAGCGTTGGAATGGAGGTGTTAGAGGCCCAAGTCAGATTTTGCAGGTGATGGATACATTCTTTATCATGATTGTGATGATAGCTTCAGCTGTATTCATAAGTCAGATTTGATCAAATAGTGGAGTTTAAACGCATGAAGTTTATTTCAGTTATAGTTCCATAAAGCTATTTTTAAAAGACTGCCTGTTTCCCTGCTGTTTGTAACGTCTCGGGCTCTGCCTCCATCTTTTTCTTGTCTTCCTGTGTTTTAAACATACCAATCTACTGCACCTGTGTACCTCTCTATCTCAGACAACAAAACACAAAAACTTACTCTGAAGAAGGCAGAAATGCATATTTCCATCAGAGAAATAGCTTATGGCCCTTTGTTAAATGTCCAAGAGATCCCTGATTAGGCCTTATGAGGCAAATACATCCCATGCTTCCAGAAGTAGGGGAGAGGAATGCATACAAAAGAACCCAGTCCTTTTTGGGCAGCCTTTTATGTCAGAACTCAAAATTGCTGTCTGATAAAATGTAGGCCACCAGATTGAATTACTTCATTGAACCACTGCTGTCCTCTGTTAATGGTAATTGCGCAGATACAGCAGTCTTTCTCGGCAACATCTCAGATATTTACCTCCCACTGTTTTTCAATTCAAACCTTTGATGAAAATATTCCCAGTACTTCTTTAAAGCAGACATCCAACTGTCTTTCTTGACAAAAGCAAGGTCTCTAAATCAGATCCTGACAATTTGTGACACAGCAGTCTATCCAAATCACCTTTTACCTATGTCACTATGTCATTTCCTGGAGGGAGAAAAAAAAAGTGTCCATCAGACAAGCCGGCTTGAGGGGCTTGGAAGGTTGGTGTGCCTTCCAACGATGGGAGAAGAAAAAGGGAAAAGCAGGATTCTCCTTTGACATGAGTGGAAGGAATTTGGTAAGGGGTTGACCTGATCTAACAAAGCATTTGTATATTTTGAAGGGAGAGATTTGCATTTTTGCAAGGAGAAAACTTCTTTAGATATTTGTTGTTTTCAAGATAATACAAGTACAGTGATTGCTGAAAGGTGCCACTTAAAGTGTTGAGGACAGTGAAACGAGTCATTGTTTCACTTGATCCGTACGTTTGCTTGAATGTACAGTATGTCGCGTTGATGCCCTCCTCGGGGACTCAGCTCATTTTCTGTGGTACCTCCTTGTTCTAAACTGAGTAGAGTACCTCTCACCAAATAAAGGTGGTAGAATCATCCACAGGCACATCCTCTGAGTAAGGCTCTGTCTGATGAGAGTGTTGAGGCCAAAGGGCAGAGGGTGTGATGGACAGACACGGCACGAGAGCCCCGGGGCTGGCTTCCGAGTGAGACTCACTGTGCCTGTCTCTGGCTGCTGCTTGGGCGCTTGTCCTTCTCTTCTGTACTGGAAGGGTACATTGGATCATTGCTTTCTTGGATCAAATTGTGGCATCGTATGTTTGGCAGGTGGGTGAGCTTCAGAAGCTACGGGAGCTCTTCTGGGGACCTGCTTTCCCGGCTTGTCGAGTAGGCGGCTGAGAACCCAGCATGCACTCTCCCTGCTGCTGGCCTGGTTTCGTTCTTCCCAAGTGGGAGTCTCGTTACCAAAATGAGCCTCGGAATCGTGTTTGCTCAGCAGTCGTATGGCTGGCTAGTGGCCCTACTTGCTGACCATTATGATGGGACGTGTCTCATGTATGGGGGTCCCACCTAAGGCCTGTTTGGCTTTTGGGAGGAGAGTGAGCAAAACTGGGGGCTAAATTAACACTGGGGAGACTTTGATTTGTGAATAAAGCATGTCTTAGAATCCCGCAGTTGCATTTGTAATTTTTAGAAACAAGGAAAGTCTCCTAGGAAGTTGAGGCAAGGAGGCGTAAAGAGAACGTCTCTGCATGAGACCTTGAACTTAGGTATTCCTTACTCTGTTTATGGGCTAAAAATACATGGAGGAGCAGGTGATCCTGGAAAAGTCCTTGCTCCTCTTGGGGGGGAGCGGGCTGTCAGGGATTTCTGTTCTTTAGAAGGAGAAAGCTGGAATTCTTGAGATGAAGCTTCCACTGATGGTTGCCTGCCCCTAGCTTCCTCGTCCTAGTCCAGTCCTTTCTCCATCTTCAGTAGGAATCAAAGGCCCGGAAGGGGTCACCAGGAAAATAAATGATAAATTCATAGTTTTTTAAAGGATGGGTCCCCAAATGTCAAACTCCTACCCTTTCCTTCGGACTTCAAATTTTTCAGACTGAACGTGGGATTGCATTGTACTAGGGTGACCTAGTATTCAGGGGCTAGGGAAGGAAGGGACTGGCTACCCGACGTGTTCGGAGGTAAGAGATGAGCCAGTGTGGGTTCATTTGTGGGCGAACCATTTGCACCTGGAATGCAATTCTCGGCTCAGAATGTCTCCATCTGCCAGGCAGGGAGGGACACCAGTTTCTGGCTCGGTGGGGGACATGTGAGCATCCTTCTGGCTGTTGACCCGCAGATAGTGCTGACCTCGTGTCTGACCTGACTGTCCTCGGCCACACATTCATTGAGCGCTTTTTGCAGAAAAATAAGTAGAAGTGAAAACCGCGGTGAGCCTGCTCCTGGAGAATGTCTTCTCCTTCCCATATCACCTCGACGCTCAGGCTGCCTTTTCGTCTGGGCTCCCCTTCCCTCTTACCCCTCTCTGTTGACACAGAGTGTGTGAAGTCCAAGAGCTGTAGCGCTGCCAGGAAGAGCTAAATTACTTGCAGCTGGCGGTGCCACCTGTGCCTATCAGATTTCAGCCAAAGCAGTTGCTTTCCCAGAGTGCCCTGCTATGGAGAATTGGAAAGTGAGTCACAGCGAGGGCGGCCGTGGGCTGCGTAGAAGAGAGGGCTTTTCTCTGGGCTCTCATGTGAAGACAGAATTGTGAAGTAGGATTTCAGATGGTCCCAAATCCCCTCTTTCTGCCTCTTCATGGCATTATTGGGCTTAGGGGCAGCCCGAGAGATTTGTGAGCTAAGCCTTTGGCCTTTAGATGGGCTAAGAACAGTCCTTATCAAGCATGACTGTGGTGGACCTTGGGGACGCGCTCCGTAATCTGCTCTGGTGGTAGAGTTGAAGAGTTTTGGGATTCCTTGTATTGCTACAAGATCTCTCTGCTTCCAACTGTGTCTGTCTTATTTTGTTCAGTCGTTTGTGCACGTGGAGAAAAATTTCCCAGCTCTGTACCTTAGCCTCATAAAAGGTCCTCCATACAGTTTTTGGGGGGGAAGAAGTGGTTACAGTAAATTAAGTTTTATTTCATCTGACTGCACTATTCTACAATTTTCTGACTAGTTGCTTTTTTAAATATTTTATTTATTTATTTGACAGAGAGAGAGAGATCACAGGTAGGCAGAGAGGCAGAGAGGGAGGGGGAAGCAGGCTTCCCGCTGAGCAGAGAGCCCAATACGGGGCTCGATCCCAGGACCCCAAGACCTGAGCTGAAGGCAGAGGCTTAACCCTCTGAGCCACCCAGACGCCCCAGTACTTGGTCTTTCTTAGTTTTCTCTTTTCTCTGTTAAATCATTCCTGATTTTCAGCGTTCATCCCTTTTGTCTTACTGACCCACTGGGATATGTCTTTGCACGCACTTTCCTTTTCTCGTTGTTTTGTTTATTCATTTATGTCACCTTCCTTTAGAGCCCCTGATGCTCCAAGTACATGGAAAGGTCTGAACTGAGCACAGGGGAATGAAAGATAGAGTCTGTGCCCTTCCCGCACTAGATTCGTAAGCTGGAATGCCAGGGGGACTTTGAGAAGTGTACCCGGTGGAACCCCTCATTGAAAACACCTTCCTGAGGATTTCGCAGCCTTGTCATGGGAGGGAGAACCCTGGAGCAAGCAAGTGTCATGTGCAGGTGATGTCCCCTCGGGGCTGGAGCTGCACAAACTGGCCGCCTTTCCGGGATGACGCCTGCACGGGCTCGTGAGACGGGGTGGAGGTGAGCCAGATGACCGGAGGGCGCAGAGGTCGCAGCGCGGGAGAGCTTGAACACTGAGGACCTGAAGCTTTCAGGGACCCGCAGGTGTTTGGAAATTGCAAGAATGAGACCAGGAAGTAGCCAGGCCACAGATCGTATTGGTCTCACTAAAGAGTTTGTGTATTGGGGCGCCTGGGTGGCTCAGTGGGTTAAAGCCTCTGCCTTCATCTCAGGTCATGATCTCAGGGTCCTGGGATCGAGCCCCGCATCGGGCTCTCTGCTCAGCGGGGAGGCTGCTTCCTCCTCTCTCTCTGCCTCTCTGCCTACTTGTGATCTCTGTCTGTTGAATAAATAAATAAAATCTTAAAAAAAAAAAAAAAAAGAATTTTTGTGTTACAAGGAGAGGCCCTGAGAGATTTTTTTTTTAAGTTTGTTTATTTGACGGGTGAGGGGTACATGACCACGGTGAGGAGGCAGAGGAAGAGGGAGGGAGGGACCCTCAGGCGGGCTCCCCGCTGCGTGTAGAGCCCCGTGCCCTGACTGACCGCAGGACCCTGAGTCCTGGCCTGAGCTGAAACCCAGGGTCAGATGCTTACTGGCTGAATCGCCTGGGCGCCCCAGGGTCCTGAAAGACTTTAAGCCATAGGAGGACGGATTGAGATGAGTGTGGGAAACCGATCACTTGCGCAGTGCTGGGGAAGGTGACTTTGGAAGGGTGAGTTTCAGGAAAAACAGTGAGGGATGACCCTATCATTGGGAGGGAAGGGGAACGGTTCTAGAGACCTTTAGGATTCGTAACTGACGGGCCTCAGTGGGCAAATGCGTCAGCGTAAGTGTGTAATAATCTCTCTAGAACACGTTCCCCTCATTATTAGCGAGGCATATTACATATCTCTTTGGGCCAAAGCATAATTTTGGAAAACTCTAGATAAACAGCTTCCTTTTTTTTTTTTTTTTAAAGATTTTATTTATTTATTTGACAGAGAGAAATCACAAGTAGGCAGAGAGGCAGGCAGAGAGTGAGAGAGAGGAGGAAGCAGGCTCCCTGCCGAGCAGAGAGCCCGATACGGGACTCGATCCCAGGACCCTGAGATCATGACCTGAGCCGAAGGCAGCGGCTTAACCCACTGAGCCACCCAGGCGCCCAAACAGCTTCCTTTTTAATTCGTTGCCCTGCTTCCCTTTGGTGGCTTCTGCTGTCGCATCAGCCTGCATTTCCCTTGCATCACCTCATCTCAGCACGGTGATGGTTCCGGAGCCCAAGTGAATACATCTGGGGAGATCCCACCCCTGCACGGCCCTTTCAAGGCCAGACGGTGTCAGGTGATGCTGGTACGCGCCCTCGAAGGACGCCAGGATTCTCTGTCCCGCTGAATCCCGCACAATGTCTGAAGCACTTGCTGTCCTCCCTGCTAGCTCGTACAACGTGTTAGCTCACTATTTGTGGGTGTCACAAAATGTTGGCAGGACCCCAGTGTGAAACACAGTGTGAAATCCATGTGGTTAAACTTCCCCGAATTTGTGTGTCAATCAAAGCAAAAATGGCACAGGAGAGTAGCTGAATTTCAAAGGAAAGGATTCTAGATCTGAAATGGGAGCATGGAATTTTGGGGGTCAATTTTTAAAAATAATATGAATCTTTTTTCCCTAATATTTTATAGGAATCAGACGCAGGGGAATTGTGTGGTAGAATTCCGATTCGTTGGGTTATAGATGGTCACACAGACCAATACCTTATTACAGCAAGAATGGCTCTTCAGTGCAGGGCCATGAAGTACTGGGGACGGGCATATTTTCAAGGAAGAACCAGATACCTTAGAAGCTATCCCGACTATGCTGTTTACTTACTGGAAAGTTTGAATTGCTGAACAGTGAACATTTTAAACCGTGTATCTCTGATCTGTCTTGTGGTTTTCATTTAGCTTCACTCACATGAACGTCTGTTCGATGAGAACCATACCATTTAGTATAATTCAAACATAACGTGAATTCATGTATTCGTTCATCAGGAGGGATGTAGAAGGACATCAGTCTGGTTTTTTACCTACTCTGCCATTTCGCAGTCTTGAATGGGTGTGTAGGACACCTGTGTGGCGTACTCAGGCTCTTAGAGCTTCCATCTAATAAAGGATCATTAGATTGGTCTTTTCTGTATTTATTAACCAAAAATATATTGATTTTTTGCATGTGACTTTCTGGCACTGCTCATCATGCATCGAGTGATACTTGTTCAAGTACGTTCTGTCCTCTCACTTTCATATAAGATGGCTTATTAATTTATAGGATGGGTTGGGTTAATGAGGTGGTTGATGGCCAGTTACATGTAGATGAGCTGAAAAACCGTGGCTTTGCTGTTGAGATACCCAAGGAAGGGAGCCCTCCGTATTAGCTGGCCTGGACCCCGATGCTAGATTTTCCTCCCACAGGAAGCTCTCTGCTCACCTTCATTTTATGTCTGTGAACTCTTGACTTGAGGACTTAAACAGAGTTTACCATCTTCAAGGCTCATTAGAAGAATAACTCCTAACTCATTAAGCAATTTCCAAGTTGCCCATAATTTGCCTCATAGATTATGTCTTTGATGGTTTGTTAGCTATCGTAGGGGACTAAATTTGACACTCAGGATGGTCCTACAAACCATCTTTTATTTCCCTTTCACAGTGCTGTGAGTGTTTTAACATTTATCACCCAGATACATCATGTTATCGTT
This sequence comes from Mustela lutreola, assembly GCF_030435805.1. Taxonomy (NCBI): domain Eukaryota; kingdom Metazoa; phylum Chordata; class Mammalia; order Carnivora; family Mustelidae; genus Mustela; species Mustela lutreola. Next base: position 46,515,781 of record NC_081306.1, read on the forward strand.
GACTTTTCTCGTCAAGGCTGTCAGTGCCAGGAACCAGGCTTCTGTGCATTAACATGAAGACATTTGTGAAAGGTCTTCATCGAGTCTGACCCTGGTGAGTTGAGGCATAATGGACTAGCTACATAAAACTCTTTATTCCTCCTAAACCAATCATTATCTTTTGCAGTATTTCCAATGAAATTGTGATTTTTTTTTTTTTTTTTTTTTTTAGTAGATTCCACTCTGATGGCTGTGATTTGCAATAATCTTGTCATGCCAAGCTCAGAATACTACCAAATGAAGGCATTTGTGGAAGGGAATGATTGTAAATTGCATGCAAATTTCAACTCTGCTGGAATTAATCAATATGGAAACAACTTGTGCGATCCTGATGTAATGATGCTGAAACTGATCCCATGGAGTTCAGGTTCCATGGGAATTAGGCATTTATTTTGATTTAAATCTCCCCCTCCTTGAAGACAAAGTTCTGTTTTTGAGTCTTTAATAATAACTTTTTGGGGGATACAGAGATATTACAAAGAAAACAGGAGTAAAACATTTGATGTCTCCTATTAGGGATGGGGACATCTGGCGTTTTCTTATTTAATATGCTGTGCCTGTTTAATGAATCTTTTCCCCAATTTTTCTTGCTTGTTTTTTTTTTTTCATGGAAAATTCTAAGGCTTATGATATCGTAGGTGATATAATCTTTACTAGATATTAAGATGCAACCCTGGTCTACATGGCGTGTTCTCTTAAGTCCGTTTCCTGGAGGGACCCTGGTTCATCTTTGAAGCACCTGTGCGGCCTTTGTCGTGTTGTTTTTATCATTGCCGTAAAGTCTCACTTTCCGGAGAAAGGATCCCTGTTCTTGCCTTTTAAATTCCTGGTTGCATTCAGAATATTTCTCATTTTCTTTGATGGTCAGGATTAGGTTTGTGCCTTTCCTTACACTCTGTCTGTTGGCCTTATTAGAGGATTGGTTCTTCGCCTTTTCTTCAAGTTTTTAGGTCAAGCGTTTTCAACAGAAGGTCTGATCACTGGCATATCGCATATCACTGATGCATTCGTGTTATAGCTATAAATTTTCAGAGCCTGACAACTTCCTTTCCAGCCCCTTTAGAGTACTTTAAGAGTTCCTTTATTTATAGCCCAGTTTAAACCCCACCGGGTAACACTCGGTAAACCTGCAGTGACATCCAGTGGCCTCATGGTGTAATTTTTTACACAATTTTCCTAAAGGAATTACAAGGGCAGTATTGCCTGTCAAAGAACAACACTGCTCTAGTTCCCGAAGGGAGATTCCCTAAATCCAGGGCCTCCAAGTAGTTACTGACATCGCCCCATCATAGGGTTCCTAGGAGGGTGATCATTCTTTTCTCGGCTTTGAATGGCAGAATGGGAGACGTCCGACGAGATCAACTTCAGTTATTCTGAGATCAGAGGGAAATACAAAATGTAGACAATTTTTTTTTTAAGATTTTATTTATTTATTTGACAGAGAGAGATCACAGTAGACAGAGAGGCAGGCAGAGAGAGAGAGGAGGAAGCAGGCTCCCTGCTGAGCAGAGAGCCGGATGCGGGGCTCGATCCCAGGACCCTGAGATCAGGACCTGAGCTGAAGGCAGCGGCTTAACCCACTGAGCCACCCAGGCACCCCCAAAATGTAGACAATTTTTAATGAAAACAAATCTGTAGTGTAAAAGTTCATAGACCGCGCTTTTTAGAGAAGATTTGCAAATTAAAGGAAAACCTTTAGTTTGTGCTCCTGATTATGACATTAAAAATTCTCTGCTGTTTGTATTTCTTGGTTCCTGTGCTATCGGTTTCTTTGAGAGTTTGAGGATCTTCTGCTGTGTTAACCTTTGGATTTTCTCAGACTTTCTAAAATTCCTTCTATAATTCGAAGACAAGTGACTCCTCTGATTTCTGTCCTTCAATTGTGTTATTAAAGAATATCATTTTTATGAAAATGATAGGGAATTTTTAAAAAGATTTTATTTATTTGAGAGAGAGAGAGAGAGAGAGAGAGCACATGGGGGTGGGGGAGAGGCAGAGAAAGAGGGAGCAGCAGGTTCTGTGCTGTGCAGGGAGCCCGACACGACTTGGGGCTCAATCCCAGCACCCTGGGATCATGACCTGAGCAGAAGACAGATGCTCAACTCACTGAGCCACCCAGGTGCCCCCCAAATGATAGACCATTATTATAAATTATTTACATAGTAGAAAAAGGTACAAAAAATACAGCATATCAGCCTAAGTCTTACCCTTTTTGCAGAAATAACCAGTGTTAACATTTGGTGAGCCTTTTCCCCAGTAGCTGTCCCCGCATTTGTACTGATAGAAAGGTGAATGGATGGGGAACCTAGGAAATAATGTTGTAACATCGATTTAAGCAACATATATAACTGCAGTGTTTCTTGGTTTCTAATTACCACAGTGTTATACTGGGTAAGGAGAGGGCCAGGATACAGGGTGGCCTTTGTTTCTAAGGGACTTTGCCTTTGGTGTGGCATGCAGGGCTGTCAAGTGAAGATCGGGTTAGTGGGAAGATCTGGATGGAGGAATGGTGGGCCATCCCCTTGGGTCTAGTCTAGATGAGTTCACAAAAGCTGGGATGGGTCAGCATAGTTTGTGCATTTACATACCCAGTGTGAGGCGCTGCAGAGCTCAGAGATTAACAGGAATAAATCTGGCATGTACAGAAGTAGCATGTTCCAAACTGGTGCTAGGCACGTTCATACCAAAGATGAGTGTTAGGTTCAAAGAGAGAGAGAGAGATTGTTAGCTCTTTCTCACAATTGATACTGAAGCAGAAATTTGAGAATTAAATTTTATTCTGTCCTGCCCACTCCTCCAACACTCCCCCACCACAGGTCTTGCACCAGGAAGTAAACAGTCGTCGTCTACTGCTGGGGGAGTGGCAGGAGCATGGAGAGACACTGGCCCACAGACAGACCTCAGAATGCTTGTGTGTAGGGCCTGTGGCCAGTTTATCATTGGTCATGGACCCTGAGAAAAACACTTTGATGCTTTTTTAAAGAAAGATTTATTTATTTGAGAGAAAGAGAAAACATGCATGAGTTTGCAGACAGGGGAACGCAAACAGAGGGAGAGAGAGAATCTCAAGCAGACTTCTGCTGAGCGCAGAATCTTATGCGAGGCTTGGTCTTAGGACCCCGAGATCATGACCTGAGCTGAAATCAGGAGTCAGATGCTAAACCCATTGAGCCACTCATCTGCCCCTTTGATGCTTGTGAAAAAAAATGAACTTTAAAACAAACAACTTTGGATTTTTTAAAAAATGCAGATAGTACAGAGAGAGTACCCATACACACACTGCCTATTTTCCCTAGTTTAAGCATCATACCCGAGTGTGCTACATTTTTACAACTAATGTACTGGTATTACTACAGTAATTGAAGTTTACCCTTGATGCAGATTTTCTTGGGTTTTACCTAATGCCCTTTCTCATTAATGAGATTCTACAAAAGCCAGGACACTGTAGGTTTAGCAGTCAGCCGAATCAAGAGATGGTTTGATGTGCCATTTTCAGAGATTTTGAAATAACTATGATTACTATATTAAAAGGCCTAGTGGATGAGGTTGACAATATAGATAAATTAGTGGAAAATTTTAGTAGAGACATGGATTCTATAAATAAGAGTCGAATGGGAACTAAAAATGAGAAACGGTATCACATGAATATTTTTTTCTATGCCTTTATTAATAGGCAGGACATAGTAGAGACAGATTCAGTAACGTTACACATAGTCTATACTAGAAGCCTTCCAGATTGAAACAAAGCAAAAGGAGTAGAAATGAAAAACAGAGCATATTATGTGGAATGTATCAGACAAACTAACATATGTTAAGAGAGAGGAAATAAGGCAGAAGAAACATTTGAAGATTAAAATGACTTGAGTTTTCCACAATGAAAGATAACAAACCGCAGATCCAGTCAGGATAAATATGAAGAAAGAATACCTACATACGTTGTTGTCAAACTGCTGAAAACCAAAGATAAAAGGAAGTCCTGAAGGCAGTGGAGAAAAGAAGAGATACTACGTAATTGGGTACATAGATTAAAGTATGGCAGACTTTTAGTCAGAAACTATGAAAGCCACAAGACAATGGAGTGACCTCTTTGGAGAGCCGAAATAACAAATTTCCTCAGTCTAGATTTCTATATCCAGGATAAATACCTTTTACGAAGGAAGACGAAATTGAGACTCCGTCCGATGAACAAGGACCATGAGAACTCCTTGTTAGCCGACGAGCGCCATGAGAAATGTTAACAGACGTTCCACAGGTGGCCGCATGCTTCTGTGTGGAACATCTGGTTTCACAGGACGGAGTGAAGAGCCGGGTAAATATAAACGTGTAGATAAATATAGAAGCTATTCTGTCAATCTTTTGAAAAGAGATTAAAGCCAGGGTTGACGAAAAGCAGGCCATGAGCTAAATGCTCCCATTGGCTTGCATTTTGAACAGCCTAAATGCCAAGAGTCTTTTTATTTTTACTTTTTTAACAATTATAAAAAATATTTTAAAAGAAAACAATCAGAGAATATGCAACAGAGACTACATTTGGTTTGCAAAGGCTAAATTATTTACTGTGCGAACGTGGTCTAAAGAATAAAAGCTGTGTCTTGTGGGGTTTCTAACATATATGGAAGTAAACTGTGGGCAAGATAGCATAAAGGAGAGGAGGGAGGGAGTAGAAGTTTGCTGTTGGGAAGTTTCTGTGCTGTATGTGATGTAAGACACGAAGACTTCAGAGTAAACAATGATAAGTTAAAGTTGTATATCATGAACTCTAGAGCAGCCACTGGAGAAAAAGATAAAGCAAAGAACTATAATTAAGAATCCAGCAAAAAAGATCAAGTGCAATCATAAACTGTGCTTGACTAAACCAAAAAAAAGAGGAAAAGAGAGTAAAGAGAATTAAAAAAACAAACAGATGGGGCAATGTTTTAAGTGGTATAATGATAGAACGACAGAGATACACATATCCTTAGAAATAATCACCTTCAATAGCAATGGTTAACTAAAAAATCGTGTCGAGAGAAAAACCCAATATTACATGATCCACAGGAAACCTTTTTAAATGTGAAGACATCGGAATGTTAAAACCTTTAGGTGCAAAACAGTATATGATGCAAAGCTCAAACAGAAGAAAGCTGGAGGGGCTGTGTTAATGTCAGAAAAGTCGGCTTCAAAAGAAATAAGGTGAAGTGTGGCGTCACACAGCGTGTGATGCTGAAGACGTTAATTCATCATGGAAGGAGGAACTTGTCAAGAAAGCCGAAGGCCTGTGTACCTCGTAATAGTCTCAGAATATATAAAGCAGAAACTAATGGAACCACAAAGAGAATTCTACAAATACACCAGTGAAAGTGGAGATTGCAATACATTTTCCTCAGTACCTGGTAGAATAAGTGAACACAATTCAGGAGAGATGCAGAATACCTTAGCAATACTGTCAGTAGCCTTCACTCAATTGACATTTATAGCCTGCCCCCCCTCAGCTAATAAAATAGTTCTTTTGAATTGCACTACTTATTAATATAGTTCATATTTTGAGGGATGAAATAAATTTCAGTAAGTCCAAAAACATTGAAATTACACAAATTATATTCAGTAAACAAAGCAGGTTGAAACTAGAATTCAGTAATAGAACGATACCTAGAATATTCGTAAATATTTGGAAATCAAATGATACACGACTAAATAGCTTGTGGACCAAAGACGAAATAAAAATAATTTGGTCTCATTTTTAAAATTGCTCTTATTTATAGACATGTAGAAATATACAGAGATGTTGTGTGTACTACACACAGATGTGCAGTGGATGACAATCCCATTCACTCATCTAGTGCAGGACACTGTCTTCTAAGCACCTATGGCTTAAGGATGTAGTCCATGACTTACTTGGCGAATGCAGTTTCTTTGGATAAAATAAAATACCTAAAACTCGACAGGTGGTTAGGCCTAAAAAATAACACGTGGAGCCTTCAAATACGTTAGTAAGAATGTCTCAGACTCGTTAGGCCTAAAAAATAACACGTGGAGCCTTCAAATACGTTAGTAAGAATGTCTCAGACTCACAAGAGTCTCCTTTTAGCTTTGTAAGTCAAGGTACTATCGAATGTGCTGGCACTGAAGTTGTTGATTTGGAAGTGTTACCGGTCTGTCCGTGTGTCGACAAGCATTTACCGCATCCTCTCTGAGCAAAGGGCCCTTCTTCGTGGTGTCCGTGAGTACATCCTATAGTTTTTAACTCCCTGAATAGGAAGCATTAGGACACAGATGATGTCATTACGGGCGCAACCTACTATTAACCAGCAAAAACACAAGGTGGAACGTTCTTCTGTGCTTTTAAAGAAGCATAATTACGTTTTGGAATAACAGTGTATAATAGAATAGCAGTGAGATAATGACTTCTCAGTATGTGTCTAAATCAAGGTCTTGAAACGTCTTAGGAGTATTTAGAAATTTATATTAGGTTTAATGTGACAGATATGACTCTTTAATAATGAAGAATAAAAAAGACCTTTGTGGGCTTGCGAGTGAGGGAACTTTTAAATTCCGTTTCTGGAATTACATATTTTATACCAGCAAGGTTGAGCTCATAATGTTTTTGCCCTAAATATTAGACCATCATTCCTCTCTTATTGTCTGGTTACCTAAAATCAAAGTTGTTCTTTAGTAGAAAAGAATATAATTCTTGTTTGCGTGTTCACAGTTGACCTTATAATGGTTCTCGATCTCGGGAGACATATGAGGAACTCTTTAAATTGCAGGGTAAGTAAGAATAATTGAATTTGTGATTTACAGCCCTACTGACCCGACAGAGACTTGGAGAGAGTGGTGAGCCTACAATCCCAGCCGGAGAGTCCCACTTTTACACATGTGTTTAGATGTCCTTGGCAGATTTAGATTAGTAACATGAGATGGACTGAAAACTGGGGCCCAGGGCTTTGGGTTTATTTTGATGATTTATTTCATGCAGCAAACATGGCCTGCCTATTTTTAAGTTTGCTTCATGTAAGAGTTGTTTTATTTAAGGAAAAAAGATCATATCTTGATCGAGTGCTTCAGATGACTTATTTTTGGAGAACTGCTACGGAGTCTGTGACAAATAGTTGTTAATCCTTCTTGAAAGCAATTCTACTACCACCCAAGTCCTGTTCCTTCCCTCAGGCTTGAGAAGACATCACAGTCATAAGTTTAATGCTTTGATTTTAATTTTTTAAAAATTATGAGTGCCAAAAAAAACCTCATGATTACCGTATGGTTACAGAATGCAGGGATCTGCATGGAACATCATCAGTGATATTTAGAAGTAATTGACCATGCCTAGGATTCATTTAAATATCTATGATTTCAGTAGACATAAAAGTCTTCACAATAAATATTAAGGGGTATGATTTTGCATTTGATCGTAATACTTGCTAATTATTTTCGTATCACTAGTTAAATGGACATTGGCTGGTCTAGGTCATAGGTGTGGGTTACTTATAAAACTTTATTTGCTGATTTATTTTCTAGCATTGTATCATTCCCTAAGAAGCCTCAAGATCCAAATGCAATTGCTTTAATATTGGCTGAAAATTGGAAACTGTAAAACCCCTCATTTGGCTGGGAATCAGAAAAAGAGAGAAAATTTCAAATAATAAAGATTTCTATTTAAAATCTTTAAACTTTCATTCACTATCCCTCCAAAGGCAGTTTGATAATTGAATATTCATTTTAATATTTTACATTATTTCCATTTCTTTTTTTGGTGGTGACGGTTAAGTGCACAAGTACCATAGATCTCAAACGCTTAATGTTAACAGGTCTCTTTAGTTGAGATCAGACTTCCTGAGGGCCAGCTGTCTTTCTAGCTCTCCTCTATGAATTCCCGTATTTGCACGTCGAATAGATTGAAATGGCCAGGGAAGAATTAAAATAATGGTCCTTAATCCCATTTGGTTGTGTTAAATTTGCCAAATGACAGATGGAAATCTAGTATTGTCGGGTCTACCACGTGCTCTGCAGCCATAGAGAGAGAGACACGCTTAAGATTCTACGTGGCTAAACCCAGGGGAAGCAGGTGCTGGGTCCCGTCTCAGAGCCGAGGTGTTCTTCCGCACGTGGAAAGTCAGCCCACCATCGTTCCCAGTCTCGGGTCGCACACGCCTGTCCCAGGCTCGTGGGAGCTGAGGAGCCCGAGGCCAGGCAAGCAGGGACGGGGGATCACGGCCGAAGGGAGTGCTTTCCCGCTTCTCCCCACTGTGTTGTGACCACCTGTCTCTCTGCCCTTCGCTGTTCTGCTCTGAAAGGTGGAGGAGGAGCAGCACGAGCACGGGGCCACTGCTGCTCGACGGTTGCCATTACCCAGCTCTCGTGGCTTTTGTGGGAGCCTCCTTTTCATTAGTATTTGCAACATGTTCACCAGCAAAATGATTATGTTAGGCAGAGACATCACATCACTTACATTTCATAGCTCAGTGCAATTTTCATAAACTGCGAGGCAACATCCAAAAAAACATGACTCAGAATTAGAGTTTCAGAAGATTATTATATAGACATTATTTCCCTCAGGTCACGGGCTTTAGTCAAATTTGGAGGAGAATGAAATTGCCAACAGTGAAAAGCAGACAGAAAGGTACGAGTTCATGAGCAGAGAAATAACATTTTCATTTGTTCCTTCCCCATGGGAAAGATTCAGCATTCCGGTAAATGGAGACGGTTATAAGAAATGAATTTTTGTCAGCAGGGATGTGATTTTAAGGCTCACTTATCCATTGGCAATCTAGATTTCTAACCCCAGGAATCTAGGAAATTGCTACAGAATGTAGTCTTTATTATAAACAAGTTTTTTTTTTTTTTTTTTTGGTAGTTTTTTCACCCTCTTCCTTCGTTGCTCAGAGATTGTAGGAGCCGCTGCATTTCTTTTGGCCTTTCGGAAGTCCGGTGGCTGTGGAGTTTCCCCATCGGCCCTGAGTTGCTCTTCGTGGCCGATGCTCTGTGATGGAAACCTCTTTGACCCGCCAAGCTTCCCTCGCGCTCCCCTTGCCTTTCCTGACCCCCCCGTTCAGCAGGCACAACGCTGGCCTTACTGGAAGCCAGAGGCTCGCCAGTGCTGAATCGGAGGCCTCTGTCTCTGGGCCCAGCATTTGCGGGATCCCTGGCGGTGCTGCCGCCTCCCTGTCCTCAGTCCCTTGGTGTCTCTGGACTGGAAGGCGTAAGGCCGGAAGCGCAGCTTTCCAGGTCGCTCTCATTTCAGCAGGTACGAAGAGCAAGGATTTGCGCGGTGTCTGTGCGGTAATCCCAGACAACCCTCTTCGTAATTAAAGAATGTTCTTTCATGGGAAATTTTATTTTCCTCCTTCAGTTTCATCTGCTGCTTCTCAGCCATCACTCATTCAGATTCTGTGCAGAGGTCCTCCTGCCAGCGGCTGTACGTCCTCGAGAGCAGAAGATATTTCATATAACCTAAACCTTTCATTTCCAGAGATGCAGATAGGTTCTGTAACATTAATCTCACCTTTATATTTCTTCAGTTTTTAATAACTTAGAAATATGTATATCTAATGCCTTCCTCCCCTGTGCATTTTTGCCCATTTTAATATCTCTCTCAACACCATAAACTATTTTCCTGGCTGTGTTATTATAAAAAAAACGTTGCTGCCCGCCGAAGTTTGCCGGAAGCGGGTTGCATTGCCTTCATTATCATTAGGGCTGCATCATGATGACTGTGTCCCATTGTGAGCGCCGTGGATGCGTAAGTGAGAATCGATCACTCCCACTTAGTTCGGTGGATTTGCCCACGAGCTTTATCACGATCCATAAACTTTCTTCCCAGGCCCCCAAAGCTTCTAGAAGGAGGAGACAAGGGATGCCAGGGTGAGGAGGAACACATGCTCATGGCAGCGCGTATCCAGTCGTGTGCTGTGATCCCTCGTGTGTGGCGTGGGAGAGGATTTGGGCTAACGAGGGTGGTGGAATATCCTGAAATCTGGGGACTTCCCATTTCTTGCTGTGGGATTGTCCTCGCCGTGTAGAGTCCCCTCATCTTTGGGAGTCGGGGGGCCGCTCTCTGGGACACTGAGCGGAAGGTGTTGCATGCTACGCTCTGTGTCGGCCGCTCTCGGCACATGCGGACTCCTTCCTGGAACTGTCGAAGGGAGTAGAAACAGGCACCTGGCATATTTACGTGACAAAAACGTGTATTTATCTTTTGTATGTCATTGAGTCCTACGTCCAACACCCTCGTCTTAGAAGCCGTGTGACTGACTGTCACACAGAGAAGCTAAGAACCGGGTGTGTTGCCCGTAGCCCTTCTGCACACCTGAAGGATCCCGCGGAGCGATGGGTCTTGGCAGACGGTTTCCTCACCACCCGGGGTTTCACTAGAGTTGCTGACTCGGAGAGGAGTGCTCTTGGTGAGTTACTCGGGAAGGATGGTGTGTCACAAGTGCGGCCACTTTGCACAAATAAGTGCATCGCAGACATGGTCAGGATGATGACCGCAGGACAATTGTGGTGCCAGAAGCCCATACACTCCCTTGAGATACTCCTGGGCCACCACACTCTCTGCCATCTGGAGCCAGGACAGCCTGTCCCGGGTCTACCTTCTTGACCGTCGCTCAGGAGCATCGGGCTCCAGACACATTGTCGAACTTCCTGGTGTTTGGTTTCAGCTTCTTCTTCTGTGACATGGCCATGGTTTGCCCGTCCAAACTACCGTTTCTACTACTTCTCAGCTGTGCGTGTGCGGCTGAGATGCTGTTACAGGATTCGAACGCCCAGGAATGGTGAACGCACCCTGCTTTCACATACTTTTTCATAATACTTAGCCTTCTTGATCAAAGAGATAGCACAGCAAAACCGCTGTTGCCTGGAATGAAATCGTGTTATTTTAAATTTAGATCATTCTTTTTTTTTTTTTTTTTTAAGATTTCATTTATTTACTTGACAGATGGGAGATCACAAGTAGGCAGAGAGGCAGGCAGAGAGAGAGGGGGAGGCAGGCTCCCCACTGAGCAGAGAGCAGAGAGCCGATCCCAGGACCCTGGGATTATGACCTGAGTCGAAAGCAGAGGCTTTAACCCACTGAGCCACCTAGGCGCCCCAAATTTAGATCATTCTTAAAAAAACACATGTGTTTCCATAATCTTGAGAACATTTCTGTGATGTAGTCTGGTATTTTTGCCTTAGAGAGCATGCTCGAGCAAATATAATTGAATCCCTCTCTGATCACTGATTGTCTTGCATGGCCTTGGGGCCACAACACTGGAGTCTGTTCTTTTTGCACCAAGAAATGGATATAAAATGAGACACTTATGGGAAGTTGGTCTGGATTTGCTCTGATTTCCGGCTGTACCCTGCAAGTTTTTTTTTTCTTTTTTTTTTTGAGAGAGTGCCCGAGCAGGGCAGAGGTAGGGAGAGGCTGAGGGAGAAAGACAGACAGAGAGAGGGGGAGAGAGAGAAGCCCAAGCAGGTTCTATATGCCCAGTGCAGAGCCCGACTTGGGGCTTCATCTCAGAATCCTCAGATCATGACTTTAGCCAAAATCAAGAGTCGGATGACTCTACTGAGTCACACAGGAGCCCCACAAGTTGCTTTTTAATACATAAAATGCCTGTATGAATTGCTTTCTCAGTGTTGTACCTCTTTCTTCCTTAAAGGAAAATAAAAAGTACATTCACCATACTTAGGGAAATGAAAAGTCCAGTCCCGAATACCGTTAACCCGTCTGTGCCTTCACGTGCCGTGCTCAGAAGATCTGACTCGACTAAAGGCTTTGCCTCTGGTTTTTCAACATTTCAAATGAGGCTTTCCCTCTGTCTGGAAGTTTCAGTGTTTTGTGTGTGATAATAATCAGATCCGGGCTTACAGGGAGTGGCTTTGTTTGCCGGGCACTGTTGTAAGCGTGTTTCGGGTAATGACCCCATTATTCTCCATAACCACTCTATCACACAGGCACTCCTGTTTCCGTTTTTCCAATAAGGAACCTGCGGCTTAGAAAGACTTAAGAAGTCCGTCTGCAGTCAGGTGGCCAGTAGCTGGCTGAGCGGGGATTTGAACAGCCTGATAGAGGAAACTGGGCTCCTAACCAGCAGGCTGTGATTTCTCGTGGGAAGGGGTGTGTGTGTGTGTGTGTGGTGTGTGTCTGTGTGTCTGTGTCTGCGTAAGAGGAGAGCCAGAGTTACTGACTTCTGCTACCGGCCTTGCATGCCGTTGGATGTAGTTCTTTGGTTTATATTATCTCATTTGGTTTCAGAACATTTCTACCAGGTACATCTTGTTGTCCACATTTTACAAATGAAGAAATGCAGGCTCAGAAGGCGGCGCTTGTAACCAGGATTATGGAGCTGCTGACAACTGAGGGGAGAGAGGTCGGAGCCTGGCAGCCCAAATTCAAGTGCGGCCACAGATATCATTAAGAAAAGGAACTTTCTCTCCAAGAAAGGTCATTCTGGCAGCATAGAAGACACATACATTTCCTCTACACCGCTCCACCCCTCGTGAGGATCTGTGTTTTCTTTTTGAGTTAAATCTCTCTGTTCTGCGCTGGGATTATTTTATCTCTTCCCAGTGGTCGCTTACACCCTGGCTCCTCTGCCTGTTACTGGTTTGTGGTTGATGGGTTGATCTACAATTAACATCATTCTTTTCATTTGCTGTTCTCAAGAGATTAATTTTCTTTGGAGTTCTAGATCCCCTAATATTTGGTCCGTTAGCCCCCGAAGGGTGAGTGTTTCTGTCCCGCGATCAGCCGCTTGCACGATACCCTGAGAACGTTTTGGGAGAAACGTGAGCACGGCGCCGCTTGGATACTAGTTCAGAATCTCTTGTGAGTGAGCGCTGTCTCTGCGCCCGCCAGGATGCGGAGCGGGGCTTGTCTCGGTTTCCATTGCCTTTACTTAACATCGTTGAGGAACTTCTGGTGTAATAAAAAGGGACTTTAATGAAAGTTGTTTTTCTTCTTTTCCTGTTGCAGCAGGAGAAGAGCCCGTTTTCAAATAGCTGTTCATTACTAAAAGAACAGAACGGACGCGTGGCAGGCCCCACTGAGTCCTGATGCACGTCCGCTGTTGCAGGGCAGAGACTCTGGGTGTCTTCTGGAGCGCCCTGGCACCAGCTGGGCGGCATCGGACAGCCCCCTGTGATGCCCGGGGCAGCCTGGGGCTCGGTGCTGTGTGTGGCTGTGTTACCGGCCTCAGTCTCCCACCATCGCCTTTCCCTGGCTCGGCTTCCTTTCTGTTTACCTTGGCTCCACCTTTGGCTCAGCTGGATGGCACCGGCGTCACCAGCGTCATCTAGGATGGAAGCCAGTCACACGAGCTCTCCCGTCTCCCTGTGGCCGTTGATGGCTTAGAGAGACCTGGAGCTAAAGTCGGTGTGGCCAGGTTGGTTGTCCCCGGCCAGATCTGCGCAAGTGGAAGAAATGCAGTTTTTAAGTCCCCGTGTATTTCGTATTATCCCAGACACATCTTTTGAGTCCAGATACGTATGTTTCTGCTCCTCCTTGACTTCCGTGGTCAGTCACGCAGGCTCTGAGGAAGGAGGTCGGGGTCCCGCGCATCTTGCGGACGCGCCGTGACACCCAGACGTGTGACGTGGTGCCGCTCTGCTCGTGCGTTTTCAGTGCCCGCACATCATCGCTTTCCTGGGCGCCTGCAGCGGCAAAACCTGCCAGCGTGGCCGGCCAGAGAGACTCTCAAGCCCATTCCTCACTTCCTGTGTCCTGACGGGCGGATTTGCTCACACGACGACAGACATTTTCGAGACATCTCTAGCTCACCTTTTCACAGCTCAGGCAGAGTGGTGACCTGGACCCCTAGACCCAACCTGCAAGGCAGGGTTTCCCCGGGACCAGCGATGGGAGGAGACTCTGCAGGACCAGGTCCCACCCCTGCCGGTTCCTCTCTAAGCTCAGCGTAAATGGTCTGATCCGGAGGGAATTACGGGACCCGGGAGCAAACCTTCCCAGCTCGCCCCCAGCCTTGGTTCAACCTTCCCTGAAACTGCCGGATCGGAGCTTTGGTTGCGCAGAAAGATGCTTTCAGGCTGGTACTTTATCTGCTGCTCTCGGGCTTTCAGATCTAGCTGGAGCGCTCACAGCATCCCTCTGGGCCGCTGGTACAGGCTGCTGTTCCGTAGTGTGGGTGGTGGTCAGAGGTGCCCTGAGGCCAGGACAAAACGCCGTTGCCAGCCGGAAGGAGCAGGAGTCGTCTCTCTGCAGAGCACCTCCCCAAGGAGACTTTCTCCGCTCCTCCTGGCACGTGGGGCGAGCACAGAAGCACCTTATTGTGGAAGTCGTTCAGCCCCAGGTCTTTCTAAGGCATAATTGCACTCTCTGGGGAAACCAAAGTAAATACCAGCCTGATAAACTTAAGATTTTCAAAAATAAGTTCTCCCATTGCATCTCTATAAGGAGAAAAATGGGAGAGATTCGTGTATATTCCTGTTCTGCTCTGATCTACAGCCACGCGGTCCTGCCCCAGTACAGCCTTAAAGTGGATGAAAACCCTTTACCGTTGGAAGGAAAATGATCACACACAGTCCAGTCTTCCAGGAGCAGAGGTGGGAGAGGAAGCTTGGTGCCAGCTTTGGAATTTTCTTAGAACAAAACACGTACACACAAGCTCCTTTTTCTTTTCCCCAGAGGCTGATGGTGAATAGATTCTCCGAATTCATTCCAGAGGGTTTCTTCCCTCTGGGGTTCCGTTCGGTTTTTATATGGCCACAGTCACCTGATCCTCTAGCGGGCTCTTCTGCCCCTTTCTTTGGCCTTATGCCAGTGCCTTGGTCCCTCCTCATTGCCATCCCCTCGCTAGCCCGTGGCTTCTCCGGCCTCCCTGCCCGGCGCGGACCAGGTGTAGGACCCGCAGCCGGCCCTGCCTACCCTGACCGCCCGCTTCCTCACTGTCCTTTCTCCGTCTGCTCCCCTGTTGGTCGTGTCACCCGTGTCCTTCAATGTGGCCAGCCCCTCACGGTGCCGGTGACTCTTTGCAATTGCTTTTGCTGTATTTTACTCAATAAGGATATGAAAAATAATATAATTCGCATTCATGGCCCCATCACCCAGTTCGAAAAGTAAAACGTTTCCAGCACAGTTGAAGTTCTCGTTCATTGTGACTCCGATCATAATCTTTTCTCAGAGCCCCAGGGTAATAAACACAATCCTAGAGTTGTTCATGGTAAGGGTGTCTCTCTACATGGTCCATTTTTGTAGATCAGTAAATATTATGCCGTATGTTTATGTCTCGAGCTGTGCACTTTTGTCACTTAAAAACTGAACATGGTGAGATTCATGAGTGAGATCGGTGAGATTCATTCATTCATTCATTCATTCACGGTGAGATCGGTGAGATTCATTCATTCACGGTGAGATGGGTGAGATTCATTCATTCATTCACGGTGAGATCGGTGAGGTTCATTCATTCATTCACGGTGAGATGGGTGAGGTTCATTCATTTGCTCCACTTGGCTCTTCTCCAACGATACGATGCTGGAGTTGAAGACCCCGCCTCTGTTTATCCTACTTGCGAGCATTTAGGTCATTGTCAGTGTTCGGTGTTGTGAACGGTGCCGCTGTGAACTTTCTTGTGCGGGTCTCCTCGCACACGTGTCCACAGCAGATTGACTGAGTCCCGTGAGTGCCCGAGCTGATCGCCGAGAGAGAGAGAGAGAGAGAGAGAGACCACCGACGCGAGGTCCTTGTCTTCCGGCCTTGCCCGGGAATTCTGTGCAGGAAGCTCCGAGCCTGGCTCCGCAGTGCCCGCCGCACCTGTGCTGGTCTCCATCCATACGTCTGCTAGCGTTCCCTTCCTGATCACAGTTTAATCCTCACTGTTACGCCCCGGGTATTTAAAGATTCTCTCTTGCTTAGTGATGGAACTAACACTCATTGGCCTGCTGTTCGAGCAACATCCTCACCTAACCTTCCTTGTCCTCTTCAGATGTCATCCGTACACCCTCCACTCCTGTGTCATTCCCCTTCCACGCCTGTCTCGGCAACGTCTCGGTGCCCTTAGTTATCTTTCCTGTTTTGAACTGTACCCAGGATGTTGGCATTCTACTCGGTTTTCAAGATCCTCGGGAAAACGTACACCCGACGTCCGTTTTCTGGCTCCGACTTCGTGCTACAGCGGTTCCGTGTACATTGGTGTAGCTCATGATGAGCAGGGACCGTGTATGGTAATTGCTTCGAACATAGTAGGACCTTACTAATTAAATAATACTAATAATCAAATTGAATTGAATGGATCATTTGGCTCTCAGCCTTGCTGTTAAATCTTTTAATGCTGCCACGGGGAAGAAGGAGTAGCAAATGTTTTCTTTTTCATTCTTCATTGCAGTTTTCTTGTATTTCTGGCTCCCCCAAAGTGCCTGTGGCTTAGTGACTGGGCAGCTGTCCTGGGCAGGACCATTTTTGCTTCAAAGTGAGACAAGGCCGAGGAGAAGACGGATTCGGGTAGAGGCGGCCTCCTTTCTAAGAGAAGACCCGTCTTCTCGGGGTCACCTCAGGGGAGCTAACTAAAGCAGACTCCAAGCAACCCCATGGCAGTCTCTTGGGGAGGCCTTTGCTGCCTTCAGGGTGGTGGTCCAGGTGGATGACCTGTTGCCAGCGATGCCCTTCAACTTACCCCCCGCTGCAAGGGTAGCGGCAGATCACGGCCGACGCCAGTGTGGGAAGCCGGAGTCTGCTGTGTCCGCGACTCCGTCTTGAAGGAAATGGAAGAAATGAGGCCAGTGGCTTGATAAATTATATCAAAAAGAGTTCCTTCATGCTAATGGAGTGTGAAGAAGCTGATGTACTAGAGATGATCTATAATATTTCATATTTCTCAGAGGAGAAAAATGATAAACTTGATGATGTGTGATTTATTCATGTTTCTCCAGATGAAGGAAAAAAATCCTAAAGTCAACTGCCTGTTTCTGACTCCCAGAAGCTGGCTTGTGGGTTTTACACCGGGACTGGAGGCTGGGCTTGTTTAGACAAATGCCTCGAGAGACTCTGATGAGTCACAGGCCTGCGGCGGTTGGTCGGGAGAGGGTAGTCACGCCAGCGTTGTTGCTGTTTCATCGTCACTGTGTCATGGCGCCGCGCCGCCAGGTGACAGAGGTGTTAATTATTACATTTCTTGTCCAGGACGGCTCTCGGCGGCCCCTCCGCTCCTGGCTTTCGCCCTTAGTCCTTCCCCGCAGCTCAGCCCCGGACAGCAGTGACGTCTACAATCAAAGGACGGTTCCGCAGAGGCCGTGCTGAGAGGGACGTGGCTGTCAGCCCCGCTGTGTGCAGACTCGACCCCGGGGGAGCTGGTTAATTCCTTTCCCTCTTCCTTCTGCCCATCACCCTTTGGGTCAAGTGCTGCTCAGAGCCAGAAGCTCCACTTGCTTCTTTAATAACTGAAAATGGCACCCCTGGCCTGGGCCATCTCACTCTAAATAGCCCCGTGGAGGAGGTTAGAAGCAGAGGTTTGTCTTAGGCAGAGCGATTTAACAGGTAAAATTGTCCTTTCTCTTTCTCTTTCTTTCCTTTATATACCCCTACTCCTCCTTCCCTGCTGGTCAGGACCGCAACAAGACCCTCCCTCCACCCCTCTGCCCACCTGGCCGTTCCCTTCCCGGACTCATCTGTCCCCTGAGCATAGACCACCTGCCCTACCCGACCAAGAGTACCGTTAACACATCCGGTGACTTGATTTTTGTGACTATGTTAGCAGATACCAGTCTTAGCAGAGGCTTAAGACTGACCTTTATAAGATAAGTTGTTTGCATTTTATTATTTTTTAATTTTTTACAAGATTTTATTTATTATTTGAGACAGAGGGAGAAAGAGATGGGGAGGATGAGTGGGGGAGGGGCAGAGGGCGAAGCAGACTCCCCCAGAGCAGGAGCCCCACGAAGGAGACACAGAACTCGATCCCAGGACCCTGAGATCATGACCTGAGCTGAAGGCTGACGCTTAACTGACTGAGCCCCCAGGCGCCCCTGGTTTGCATTTTAGTAAGACTCTTGGAGACCCCGTATGAAGGGCTAGTAGAAGGAGACTGTTGTGCGTGTGGTAGAGATTCTGACAGGAAAGAAGGCCTTCCGGAGAGTCTTGGGGCATGGCTTATCAAGTGACCATTTTCCCCATGTTCACAGGATGGACCAAATGGCTGTATCTCTGAGATCATGGCTGCCCATCTGCCAGGATCCTTTTTCGAGTCTCAAACTATACATTCGACTCTTTCAAAGCTGCTCTGGTTCCATTTATAGGCACCACACGGGGAGTGTCAGGAAAACAGATTTCATTGTATAAGTAGGTTTCAGGTTCTTCTAGTGATTCAGAAATTTTATAGACATCTTGGAATATGATTTGTGGATAAATAATAGGGTTCAGGACATATTTTCCCAAATATGGCTGCTTGGCACATGGAATATTTTGGGCTGGCTGAATTTGAGGGCGGTGGGCAGGAAGGACTTTCTGACCTTCCCCTGAAGCAAGTTACAGATCTTTCTATGAGAGATGCCCTTCCTGGCACTGGGGGAGAGGTGCTTCCTAATTCCTCGAGACGGAGGGACTCCCAAGGGACCGGCCTTGCTACGTCTCCCCCAGTCCACTGCACTCAGCTCAGACCCTCTGTCCTATCCCGTGTGTCCATCATAACCCACTCTTTGTCCCGTCTAGCTTAAAAATGCCCAGATTTAACCCCTTCAGGCCTTCACTGTTTGATGATGAATGCTTGTTGCCTAAAACTTACATTAAATGGATTTTTATGCTTTTCTCTTGTTAGTGCATTGGTTGTACTGGAGCCCCAGCTGAGAGTTAAGTAGGGCAAAAGGAAAAGATACTTTTCCTCCCTTTTGGTCCTGACAGTCACAAAGGAGCAGTGAAAAGGTTGGGATCCTCTACTTGGACCAGAGCCTACAGTTGAGGTCTGGGACAACTGACCAAAGGCCAGCAGAAGGGAAGACGTTCTCACCCGTATCAGGTTCCGGGATCTCTGGCCGGGGTGCCCCGTCGAGAGAGGACAGGAACATTTTCTCCTTTCCTTTCCAAATTCAGACCAGAAGGAGCCAAACATGGTAATGAATACTTTTTGTATGTTCTTCTCTTATTAATGTCTTTTGTCACAGTGGCCCCAGCCGAGAACTTAGAAGGGTGAAAAGAAAAGATATTTTGCGCCCCCTTCAGTAGTCTGTTGGTCCCCTTTGCTTGGGACTCTCCTTAATGTTTGTCTGTCCTCCGCAGGTCTCCGGTCTGCTTCAGGTGAGAACCAGCGAGCGTGGCTGGGAG
This sequence comes from Mustela lutreola, assembly GCF_030435805.1. Lineage (NCBI taxonomy): Eukaryota > Metazoa > Chordata > Mammalia > Carnivora > Mustelidae > Mustela > Mustela lutreola. The sequence continues at coordinate 46,535,048 of NC_081306.1, forward strand.
CCGCACCGCTTGACGGCTCCCATGGAGTAGAGTCAGAACATGGTGGCCAAGAGTGGGACAGGAGAATAGTAGAAGCTCAGAAGGAATTATAGAGAGAGGGAATTACCAAAACAAACCTGGTCCAAAAAATCCTATCTTCTAAAACTGTCTTTTAAAAATAAAATTGTAAATACACACGTAAACCAGTTTTGTTTGTTTCAACAGAAGGTCCATTCTCTTGGGCTCTGGATACCTGGTTTTGAGTATTGAGTTTTATGCTTGTAATTTAGCTGCTCTGCGCCTTAAGTTCCTCATCAGGAAGGAGTGGGGGACATTGATGTTAGATAATGAGAGTGTGAGTATTGGTTTTGCCTCGAGTGCCATTGAATCGGTCCTCGTACTGACTCACTGTCGCAGGAGTAATACCGTAAGCTCATTCAGTCTTGGGAGTCATATTCTCCGTTGACTTCGTGGACGCCATCTTCTGTGTTTACTTACAGCCCCACTCTTCTTAGGACTTCACGAGGCAGGTAAAATCCCACAGAACGGTGTGACAGAGCCACAGTCCGCCGCTCTCCGCCCTGCTGCCTTGCACAACTTGAGAAGCGCCCCCCCCCCCCAAGTTTGCCCAAAGTACTCTCGCTAATGAACCGCGGAGCACGGGGACTTTTCCGCTGGCGGTTCTCTAGCCAAGGCAGCCTGGGGCCAAAGAAAGCTTCCCAAACACACCTATAAGCTAGTTATACCATTTTGTAACGGCTGAATGAACTGAAATTTAAAGGAGGAAGTTTAATAGAACATAGAGCTCAGTGGGTGTATGTAATGGAGAAATGCCCGTTCCAGTTGGGCCAGTGAGGGTGAGTGGCAGAGGGAAGTTCAGAAGAGTCAGATTTTCTTTAAGACACAGATTTTCTTCTGTCACTTCAGCCTACTGATTATTTATCCGCTCTTCCTTCATCAACTTTTCTTTGTTTTTTTTTTTTTAATTCTTTTCTTTCTTTCATTCTTTTTTTTGTTATTGTTGGAAACATATTCCAACAATTATCATGCCTGACCTTTAGAAAGAAAACCTCTTGGCTCTATACTTCTTTTTTTAAAACAAGTGTAGAGAATATAGAAAGTAGTCCCCAAATTAGCCCCGGAGAAGGCCGATGCGGCAGCGGGAGGGAAAGCCTGTGCAGCAGCCGGGGAAGGCGTCCTGGGCCGCCCACTCCCAGGAATGAGAATTTCTTCTTCTGGAATGGACGCGCCCCACATGTCTCCCTTTGGCTAAGCCTTTGCGGATTGTGAGTGTCTCCCACCAGACTGTTGTCCAGTTGGACATGTTCTTGCTCGTATTCCCAGGTTTTAGGACAAGGCCTGGCCTCGTGTAGGGGCCAATGTGTATTTTTTGAATGATGAATAAGTAAATGAGCCAAAGGCTCTTACATACAACCCTCTTTTTCTTGACAAAGTTTTGCCTCTTTTAAGGTTTGAGGCTTTTCCAACTCTTTTGGCCCAAAAGCTGCCTGATAGCAAAGAAGAAAAAATTCCCTCGTATTGATCGAGTGGCTGTAGACAAGATGTACCCCGCTGTCTTTATCTTCCCGAAGTTAGAGGTATGCACCGGAGGAAGCCGGGCCCCAGGAAGGTCCTTTTCTTACAATATTGGATTTCTTTTCTGGGACAGAGTTGGATGCTTAAACAGATTTTAGGGGGTGCTTCCTTTCTTTCAAACCTGTACTTGGACATGATCTATATTTCCTCTGGAGCTGTTCTTCTTAATTATAGTTCATACATGAGAGTGGAACCCTTGGGTCTGCCAACAAATATGATTTTTAGATGCTTTTGAAATACTTAACTCTCTCATACCTTGCATTATCATTGTTGACGTATCTGTCTCTTCCGTTCGACTTTAAACTTCTTGAAGTAATAGTGTACTTATGTTTGTATCCCCCTTGTTTAGCCACGGGTGCCGCGTAGGAGACCCTTCAGGAACTGACAGCCACCAAGTGCTGTGTGGGCATTGGTTTCAACACAGTTGATGCTTTCTTATCCATCAGGGACAGCAATTACTTTGAGCTCTACAGGTCAAAGTTTGGGTCTGGGCCCAGGTGACATTGACTTACTTTTTCCGACACTATTTTGTAATAAAATCCAACCCCTCTGACGTCTTTTCTGGTGTGCAAGGCCACTCGTCTTACTCTTTGTGATGGAAGAAAGACATGCATCCCGTTATCTAAAGATCGGATGGGCTGTTGAATTGGGGCTTGCAAGGAAAGAAGGGCCGGAGTGTGGCCATCTAGGGCTGAAAATCATTCACGAAGGTACCTCATTCTACTTTTGGAGATCATATTAGGATGAACTTTTTAGAAGTATTTTAGCAAGCCAGACTCAAGCCTATGTAGGTTGGACCCTCAAGTCTTTCCATACATGGAATCAAAGAGCCACAAGAGTTCGGGCACTTGGGTGGCTCAGTCAGTTAAGTGGCTGCCTTTGGGCACGTAGCGGCTCCTGGGATCGAGCCCCACATCAGGTCCCTGCTCAGCGGCGAGCCTGCTTCTCCCTCTCCCTCGGACTCTCCCCCTGCTTGTGCTCTCTCACACTCTCTGTCAAATACATAAATAAAAACGTTAAAACAACAACCACCACCACCGTAACAGCTGATTCCTACCTGGCATGAATTTCACAGTATTCTTGGAGTAGTCTTGGCTGGCAGCATGGGGTGCGGAGCCCCGCGGGCTGTGGGAACAGGGTAGGAGTGGGGCTTGGAGGCCTGGAGCTTGTTGAGGAAGAAAATGTTGTACGAAGTATTAAAATTTTACACAAAAGTGATAAATGTTGTTTTAGGAAATGAGGATTTCCAGAAGAAATACGGTCCACGTCGAAGGAGGAGATATTTGGGCATGGCGTGGGCACACCTGTCAGGGTGAAATTTTGGCCATCCCGGTCACAGCAGGTAAACTCTCTGTGGCTTGCGGCCTAATCAGAATTGAAGTTTGTCATGATAGAGCTATTCCTAATCGGATTACGTTGTAGGGGAATTTGGGCGTGACATATAAAAACCCTAAAGAAGTTGTCTTTATGTTTAAAAGCCAAGAAAAACGTCACACGAGTTGGTGTAAGGAATCTGGTTTCTGCAGCTTGTCCCTCAGAAGCCCGCCAGGAGGCAGTTGTCATTGGCTGATGCTCCAGCGTATAGACCCCAAGCTGTTTCCTTGTGGTTACTGGCTCAACTAAGAAACGTTAGGAGGGCGTGATAAGGTCTCTTTTCTGCGTAGATGAAGGTCTTTCTGTTCTTGTGAGATTGTTTTTGTGTGTGAGGCGAGTGTCGATTGTTAGCATGTTTTCTCTTTTTGTCTGTATTGGTTGCTCACTGCCATTTCTGAACCAAGACACACGTTGCCTCGCTGTTGCACAGATGCTGATAATAACGTGATGACTTCTAATGCTCATACCGCACCGAAGATGTGTAATTTTCATAACTTTATTTAGCCCTTAGAGCAATTCTGTGAAGTAGGTACTTTTATTATCCCTGTTTTCCAGATAAGGAAACTGAGACAGTGGAGGTTAAATGACCTGCCCAAAGTCTTGCAGCTATGAAGTGGTAGAATCAGGGTTTAAACTCGGGCATTCTGGCTCTGTAAACCACAAGCTATATGCTGCATTTGTGAACCTTATTTCAACTTGACAACGAATTTAATGGATTGGTAGGAGATGAGTAGGAAAGCCATTCCAAAGAGTTTTAGAAATGATGTGGACTTGAGAAGCGCCTGGGTGGCTCAGTGGCTTAAAACCTTGCCTTCGGCTCAGGTCATGATCCCAGGTCCTGGAATCGAGCTCTGCGTCAGGCTCTCTGCTCCGTTGGAAGCCTGCTTCTCCCGCTCCCACTCCCCCTGCTTGTGTTCCCTCTCTCACTGTGTCAAATAAATAAATAAAAGCTTTAAAAAAATGATATGGACTTGAGAATGTAACTAGTGACAGCGATGAGGTTCCACTCCATTTTATCTGTAATGTTTTAATCTCAACATGATAGTCACATATGCAAGTATTTCTGTGGAGTTTAGAGGAAGTTAAAAGTTTCAGAATAGCTGTAGTTTTAAGAATACTGTTTATACGGTCTGTGGTGGTATTTAGGATGACTTTAGGAAAGACTGATCCAAGACTTACTTGGTCTAAGGACATATGGAAAGAAACTAAGACAATTACCTATTAAAAATAATTTATCTTGGCTTTTTTTTCTTTTAAGAGGTGGGGTGCAGAGGGAGAGAGACAGTCTTAAGCAGGTTCCACACCTGGCGCGGGGCTTGATCTTACGACCCTGAGATCACGACATGAGCTGAAATGAGCCAGATGCTGAATGCGCTGAGCCCCCCAGGCACCCTCTTTTATCCTGGCTTCTGACTGAGATGTTTACTAGAGTCTTTTTCCCTTAAGACTTGTCTTTCAGGTGCACATAGACTGGAATGTGCTTAAATATTCATCTGGCCAAGTCTTTCCTCTTTGATTAAGAGGCCATCTTGTGAAAAATGAGACCTCCATGAAGCAGCCATTGCAGCCTTGATTTTCCGTGAGGGAAGCTTTGTCCCCGCTCCTACTAATGCTGACATTAAAATTACCCGCGCTTATTAAAGTTAATGGATTCTTAGACTGCATACATTTCAAAGCAGTCTTGTGTTGATAGCAGACATCTAAGAGTCACCATGTGTAGTCATGAGAGAAAAGCATATAGATGGTCAGACATGCCCGACTGGCCTGGCTTTGAAATCACATCAGAAGAGAAGGAAGTCGCTAGTCTTGTGCCAGGTAACTCGGAGATACCTTCGTCTCACTGATGGAGGTCAGCACTCTTGGCCCATCACTTCTCCTGCCCACGTGACTTTCCCGTTCACCTAGTAAAAGGAAGCGTCTGAAGCCTTGAGCATATAATCATTCACTCGATAAAATCCAGGTTTTTGAGAAACAAGTCGTATCAGAATTAATTAACAGGTGATAAATGCTGCCTTTACTTCCTGATCCCGTCTCATTCGTTAGGAGGCTGATGTACTGACAATTACTGAGTCCTCGAATGTGCCAGGCGCTTGCTAAGTGCTGCTAAATGGAGAGGAGTGGAACACGCACCCCTTTGTTTTATTGAGAGTGGGACTTGATGAATCCACAACCGCTGCCTGAGTCAGAGCCAGGCTTGAAAGTATTTTAGAGAGGGTCTTTGAGGAGGGAGAGGAGGGCTGGTGCGCTGGGCGGGGCCCAGAGGCTGCAGAAGTTGATGGGGCTCTGAGATCAGGGACAGCATGAGGGGCATGCGATCTCCCTGGGGGGCGAGGGAGGTTCGTGGAAAGAGGGGAAGGAAGATAATGTGGTGTGGAGCCAAAGGGAGGGAAAGTCTCCGTCGGGAGAGTGCAAGTCGGTTGGGGTAGCTCTGAGCCGATCTGAAATCAGCCGCCCATCGGGCAAAGGCTTGAGGGAAACAGCTGTAGTGTTGGGTGACGGTACCTGAGTCCGGAGGACGATGAAGCCTTCTTTAGAATTTCCGTAAGAACTTTGTAAGAAGCTGACCCTCGGCATACTCTAAATGTGGACGGTGTGTCCTGTTGGTAGGGAGTGCCAGGCGTGCCAGCCTATGGACATAGATGGATGTGCTTTTTCCCCTATAAACCAGTTGTTTACAAGTCTAGCGGGATATTTTTTCTTTATCTGTAGGAAAGGAAAGGCACCTATAGGAAGTTTTGGTAAGCCAGAAATTTCCAAAGAACGTTAAAAATTGTAGCAAGAAGTGCCAGGATTGCTCAGTATCCGTGGTTATCCAGAGTAACAGGCAAAAGAAGGACCATGAGCAGTTCGTTCCAAAGACGACGTCAGTGCTGCAGAAGGAGAGCCACCTGCACGGGCCCGTGCCTCATTTCTCAGGAGATTGTGCCTGTAAATGACCCTACCAGGTCTAATTAGATGATAATGAAGCAAAATGATGTGAACCAAAAACTGAAGAGGGGCGTCCAATGGCCAAGACTTGATAAATACGGGATTTGAGCAGGAGGACAGGAAATCCCAGAATAGGAAAACTGGAATTGTAGGTTTTTGCTGTATGTAAGTCTTATTCCCAACAGGGGTGCTGAATTTTGGCCAGGAAATGTTTGATTCCCAGTTTCCTTAAGAAGGAGAGGTTCTTGTGCATGTCAGGTTCGAAGCCAGATTAATGCCCGTGATGCCACTCAGGGGTAATCAGTGTATCTCTGTGAAAGGTGGTTTGCCTGCGTGGGTCTCAGTTTCTGTTACCTGTAGGATGGGGACAGACCTCCTCGGAGCTGCTTTTATTCATTTCTCGGTATCGAGGGAGGGGGAAGAATTCTGACTCGCAGAGGACCTGAGCTCTCAGCTTTTTGGAAGTACTGATGCGCCCGCCCTGGTGAGAATGCCGCTGTCCACTCCTTATCCGTCTGCTGAGGCCACCTTCTGCAGCGCGTGTCGGCACGAAGGACTTACTTGGCCCCGGTCCAGTGCCGGCTGTGGTTTGGGGTGGAGCGTGTCATGGATGTATAATAGCCGGGCTGCTCACGGTGCTTAATATTCTTCAGAATGTTTGCACTGGGAGAGCCAGATCCCTTCTGAGCACACGAGACTACAGAGCAAAATGTTTGTTGTGCACATGATAAAAATCACAATAAGAAGGAATATTGCTTTTCCAGCTTGGCACCCTTTTCCTGCTATCATTTCCCTGTGCACTTTCTACCAGGCCTGAGGCCTGAGCCAGAGATACGGTGATAAGTGCTGATTGGTATTTAATCAAATTAAGACCTTTGCTAGGTGATACCTTGTAGGTTTTCTTTTGCCAGGATGGACATTTGAATAGAATGAGAAGTACTGTACATTAAGGAGGAAAGCGGGTACTCTTGTTTTCTTTTAAATATGATCATTAGTATTGAAATCGTCTTTTTCCTGCCAGTGGGCGCGTCTCATCTCCTAGCAGCTGTTTTAAATTCCTTAATTGTGTATTGCTCATTCGGCAATCACGAATTTCCATCTCACAGATTTCCTCCCTGCTGCATGGATTTTGCTGAACCAGATTCTGATGGTGGGGGTGTCCGTGTCACAGGCCAGGCTGAGCTGAGTTCTAGTTACCCTTTTCCGGTAATAAGACTCCTCAGACTGTGTATTATCTTGGAGCTCTGGTTCCCTAAGCCCCATTGGAGGCGATTACTAGAGAGGTGAGCACTGGAGCCTTGGGTTGCCAGCTGTGTCATGTCACTCCTCTTTTCATGGATGTTTTTTGAGACTGTTTAACCCAATGGAGCCTTTCTGATGCTTCTGAAGGAGCAGGAGTTAACTCGAGGACTTACAGGACACACACTCTTCTGTGATCTCACGGCCTGCGATTTAGCGGAAGACGAAGACCGCATTTCTACCATAGTCCCTCCATTCCTGTGTGGTCAGCCGTGTCCCACTTGGTCCCGTGTGTCATATTTTCTGTTGAAATACTGTGAAAACGTGTCTATAAGGTAGCACAGACCCTTGAGATTAGATGATCTGTTCTTCCCAGAAGCATCAACACAGCATATTTCTCAAGCATTTGGTTTAATAAATTTCAGCATATCAAAGCCTTGTTGAATCGGATACAGACACTGTGCTTTCTGGTAGTACAGTTATATGTCACGTTACATATAATGCTTCGGTGATGTGATCCGCTGCTTCTCTAGTGATGTGAAAGCTGGTGCCACAGCCCAGGTTTTTGTTTATATATCAAATTAACACCCTTTGTATCTTATCCCATAGTCCTGTATACCAGGAACATGCGTTGTACAGTGTAGAGGGGCTCATGTTGTCATTTTTTTCCCCTGATTCATAGCGTAGTCATAAGATAATTAACAGATTTATTCAGAGTTTCTTGCTGCATATGTTCTTGTCTCCCATGTAAATAAACACGAGATGATTTGTAAACATTTTAATTGTCCTAATTTAATTATAAATAGTTTTTTCATATAAGAATAGGCAAAGGGGTGGCTCAGTGGGTTAAAGCCTCTGCCTTCGGTTCAGGTCATGGTCTCAGGGTCCTGGGATCGAGTCCCGCATCGGGCTCTCTGGTCTGCAGGGAGCCTGCTCCCCCACCCCCCTGCCTGCCTCTCTGCCTACTTGTGCTCTCTCTGTCAAATAAAATGTTTAAAAAAAAATAGGCAAAGGAAGGGAAGTGTAATTGGGTTTACACATCTAGATTGTATTATTTTTAAGTTTATTTACTTTAAAGTAATCGTTATACCCAAAGCAGGGCTCAAACTCATGGTCCCGAGATGAAGAGTCACGTGCCCTCCCACCAGAGCCAGCCAGGCGCCCCTTCCACACTGAGATTTTAAAACACTTGCTTTAACTGTGTGCTTCCCAGCAAGTCAGTCAGCGCGAACTGTGCTCTCACTGTAAAAGCGGGACTGGTAATCCCTTCCTCAGAGTAATCTTGGGGAGACGAAATGAAGTCGCGGTCACAGTGCCCTTTTACAGAGTTTATAGCAGGTGCTGAAAGAAAAAAATAAAAAGAAAAGAAAAATCCCGTGTTCCTTCCTTTCTTTCTGTTAGGAAGACTGTTCCTTCTGTTGGTTAGACTAATGCCATCAAAGAGAGAAAAGATCCCTGTCTCTTACAGAATTTCTTAGGGAATGCATAAATTCAGTGTGGGCCTTCTAATTCTGACAAATAGAATATTGATTTGGAGTTCATTCCTGTGAATTTACCAAATGGAATGAAAGGTTTATGCTACCCCAACTCACTTCTGATATATCTTGAGCAAACATAATCGTATTTAATATAAGTTTGCTAATTGGAAAGCTCTTCTCACTCAACACAGATGTAGGAAAGGCGAGGCGTGGCCCTCCATGGGAGTGTAGGCTAGACGCTGTCGCTTTGTGACGCCCGCTCCGGTGAACTTGACTGTACGAGGCCTCAGTGCTAATTACCTTTAGCATGTTTAAACTCTCACTTCTCACTTGTAGTGTAGGGATGGGGGAGTCCTTGTTGGTCTGAACATGTCCCGTGGCAGCAGCCTGAAAGCTGAAAGCATAAAGAAACTCTGCCTCCAGAGACTGCTGGTGCTCCAAGTAGAAGGTGGGCCGATGGGATTCTAATTGAGGGAGCAACGTGACGCAGAGGGGGTATTGGGAACAGGGTGTCTAAAGGGGGCTCCTTGTAGTCGATGTTGTCTTACGTCTGTGTGAGCATGAGAGTTCTGGCCCACAGGCTTAAAAGCAAGCATGACTCAAACCCAGGCAAAACTACCATTAGAGAGATACCAGTGGCCATCCGAGGAATCCAGTACATGCTCAGAGAGGAGAGGAAGAAAGCCAGATGGTAAGAATGCCATCAACCCCGTGGGATTCTTTTGGTCCCTTGTCCTACTTAGAGATGGCGTGCCACTACCTTTGTCTTCCATTTGGACCAAGCCTGACGCCATCTAGACCTGCTGTTGTGATGCCAAATCTGTTGTCTTCAAAGTCTGATGCCGGAAGCCTGCCTTGGCCGAGTCCCAGATCCTCAGAATCCTGAGCCCTTCTCGGTTTCTTGACACGATCTGACGAAGTGTTCGCATCGTACCAGATACAATGAGGGAAAAGAGCTGCAGCAATGATTATTATCAACAAAGTAAAAAATGCAGACAGATACATGTCTTGAACACGAACGTAGGAGAAACTCATCTAGGGAGCCCTTCCTCTGTGCCAGGCGTGGTGCTAATCCTTCCTTTGCAGCATTTCAGCCATACCACTGCCTTCGGAATGGGATCCTCATTGGACGGTGTAGGTTTTGAGGTTCAGCGAGGAAAATAACTTGCTCAAGGTCACATAGCTCATCAACAACAGACCTGAGGGGCGAATGCCAGCCGTCTGATTTCAGAGCCTGAATGCAGAGGCTTTTAGGGAGATCACTGACTTCTGTCAGCGAGGCACAAATGCCAGCCCCTGGGAAGGAGAGTCAGAAAAATGTTAATCCCTGTAGAGGACACTATTCAGGCTAATCTCACCCAACATAATTTTCTGACATGATAAAGCAGGTCCGTGCTAGCCACTGAGGCTTCAGGGAGGTTTGCCTCTGGGGAAGAGACTGCACGGATTCGTATAACCTACTGTCAGGGTTATTTAAATCTCAGATCCAACCTAGAAGTCACTTTAATAATCTTTCATTATTTTCCTGTGTACGCTCATGATTTCTTTTTGGTCTGTGAAGAATATTGCCGGCGTAATGAATTCCGTTAGTTCTAGGATACCTCCTCTCTGCATTTCATATCCAAAGCACTTCCTTCTCTTTGGCCCCTGGTTTATCGGAATCTGTCATTATGCATATAAAATGGTGACAACATCTCTTGAACCTGGGAAGTGTCAGCAGAAGTGTGTAACTTGGTGCACGTAAACAGAACAGCTTGACCAGAGGCCCAGCCCCACTGAATGGTCACTTTTAGCCTGAATGTGACTCGTGTGCTTGTGAAGGAAGTGGTGACCCCGGTTAGGACCGTCACAAACCTCCTGGGCAGGGGCCACAACGAGGGAGGGACGTCATTTGCTTGAGGGACTGTCCGGATGCCTTCTCGAGTTTGGTACTCCGTGTTTGCCATCTTTTCCACCCCAAGCCAGTCCGGGATGTTAACTTTGAAGGTAATAATAACTGTCTTCAGTGAGAAAAATCCAGCTCTGTTTTGACCCAAAAGGTAATTTAGGATGGTTTATGGAACCCGAAGCTAAACTCAAATGTAATTAAATGTTACTGCTGTGTCTTGCTCTAGGAAGAGGGCTTCTGGGTTGTAGCACTGTTAGAGGCATCCGGAATTAACCATTTTGATTCTTTTCCACAGTTAAGTAAGAGGCCTTATCTCTGGCAGCACAATAATTTTCCCTGGGAGACAGGGAGGGGTCACATTTCAGAAAATAGCTATAGTATTTCTTCAGCCTGCTTTTGGACCTAGGTTTCAGATTGTTTTTTATTGAAATCTTAACCTGGGTATGACCCTGGAAGATGGCAGGAATGTTTAAAGTATGTGCAATCTTTTTAAAGAAATTAGTCTTGAAGAAAGCAAGTAGACTTTTTTCAAACGTCCTTCCGCAGCATGCGTGTATATTTGAACGGGAAAATCTCCGTAAGACACAGTTATTAACAGAGATGCCAAGGATTGAGAAAGACATAGATGCTGTCTCTGCACGGGGAGATAAGGGGGGGCCTTTTGAGGCGTTGACACCTCTGGACATCAGACTTGCTTTCAGGCATAAATCCGAGTCAGAACAGGAGTGACCCTTTTAATACTAACACTAATCTACTCTTGACTAGCAAAAGAAAGAACCGGAGAATTTTGAAATCTTTGACCTCAAGGAACATGTCCCAAAGACCTTCGGCGTTTAAGGGAAGCTACATTTTCCTCTTCTTCCTTATTTTCTCTGTCAATCCTAATATACTCTCTGGGTAATCAATTTTAGAGGTCTTTCAAGGAAAGCCAAGCTTGGCTTGTCTGCGTGCTAAGTACTGGAAGCGGTGTCGATTCCCACTGTTCTGTGTGACTACGAGCAGTAATAAGGAAACACCGATTATTGTCATTATCGGAAAAAAGCAGCTCCGAGATTGGATTAAGTGAGGCTGTTGTGCCCTTAAGAAAGGCGGTGTTGGGCCGTAATGAAGGTGTGGGGCAGAACGAATGAGCCCTCTGGTCTGCGCTCTTCCGTAGGAGGGGCGCGGGGAGGCAGAGAAGAGCTTGATCTGTTTGGGGAAAAAGTATCACAGCCTATTAGTTAGAAGCGATGAAATTGAGACAGCTTCGGGGACTCCATTAAGTGTGTGGTGTTTAGGCGGACCGTGTCCCTCGGTGCGGAGCGCTGTGGAGGAGGAGCACGCACAATGAAATAATTGGGCTGGGAAATCAGCGGGCTTCGGGGCCCCCTGGCTCCTGCGGGGTGGGGGACGGAGCTACACCCCCGCCCTTGCCGCCTTCTCCGGGCATAAAAGCCTTACTGGGTAAAGTAGAGGAGATTTTCTTGCTGCGTAGACGGACTGGCAGTGTATTCTGAATAGTAAAAACAATGGGTATAATTAAATTTCATCTGGCACAGGAAGGACCGGAGCGTGTCACTTCAGAACCGTCTGGAGCTCTGCTGTTCTCCAGGCGTCTGGGTATCCGGTTGCAGCAGCTGATGGAAAATAATTCAGATTTGATCAGGAAGGGCAGCATCTATAGGGACATGTATTAATGCATTGATGTGTCTGGAATTAGGTTCTTAAATAAAACATCATTCTCACGTATTTATTTTCATTTTGAAGGAATAAGTCGACGTCAGCGAAGAGAAGTACACGGTCTTTCCCCATCCAGGCCCAGAGACAGGCAGACTTCTGTGGCCATTACTTCGGGGACTGTTAATGTTCACCGGCCGGTGTATCTTTGGAGGTCGGAGAAGGTCCAGTGATAGCCAGTCCAGAGCTCAGATCCTCACGATTGCCCTCGTGGGGAAACGGGTTCAGACACCGTCTTCCTTAGACGCAGCACGAGCCACGGTAGCTCCGGCTCCGGAATGACTGACACCCACAAGCCTCCCCGCTGCTCGGTGCTCGCCGTCCGTTACGTGGGGAAGTGTGGCTCCACCTCTGCTACCTATTAGCTCTTGCGCAACAAGTATGCCTCTTTCAGCATCAGTTTTCTTAGAAAAAAGAGAGAACTGGACAAGCCAATTGCTGGGATTCCTTCGACTCCAGGCTCGTTCACACGTGCACGCACGACACACGCACACACACGCACACACGCACACACGCACGCTGTCGGTCTCTGCGTCACTGGAGGGTGCTCTCTGTTGGACATGTGCGTACACAGACGGCTGCACACCTGGACGGGACATTTGTAAATAACTCCAGTTATCTTCCCTCTGTGAAGTGTTAATTTTTTTACATGATTTATCCTAATTAATGCTTGACCGTAGCGCCCAGACCCCAAGGAAGAATGAACTGAAACGTCTCATGCTTGGTTTATGTTTCCAGAATTATAAACGTGTATTTTGGGCTACCTTTAAGGGAAAATCATGTTCATTATTTTACACCCGAGGCCTCACTTCTGTGTGCCCATGTTGCTGCCTTCAGTTTGCTGCCTGGATGTTTGTAGTGGAACTTTGGGGATGGAGAGACGTGGTCTGTTCCCTCCGGGAGCTCATTTTCTTTAGAATTTCATGAAAAACCAGATCAAGTAATAGAGCCAGATTTTGCCATAATAATAATCCATTTTTCTATTATTTGCTGTTAGCCGAGGGGGAGAGAGCGAGAGGAAGCACTCTGTGTATGTGTCTGCGTGTGTGTCCTTCAAAGTCATAGGGAGCTCCGTGGCTCAGTTAGGGGCACTGTCTAGCAGATTACATTGTAGGTAGCCCCAAGAAGCTCAATTTAAAGGCGTTAGTCTTGTTGGGATTCCTGTTGCTTAGTTGTTTTCCCTGCTGCCATGTGTTCTCTTGAAAGGCAGGAGTTCTCTTTCTCACTTTGTCCCCAGTCCCTGTCTTAACCAGTAACCAGTAACCAGTAAGTAACCAGTAAGTGTTGAAGTGGTGTTTGAGATTTCCCTATGCTAGAGATTAACTTATCCTCGTGGTCAAGGGGATGTATTTCCATAGTCTGCCTCTGATGGGTGCACACGTTCTAAACTTACAGAAGTCCAGACTAACCCTGTAACATTAATTTTGTCTCTAGCAAATAAAGCAGAGCATTTCAGTTTGGTGGCTGTGCCTATCTCCTGGTTTCACCCCAGTTTTCAGAGTTGGGTAACCTAATAAATATCAGCATTGTTTTGTGCTTTTTTCTTTTTCTTTTATCACATAAGATAAAATCTTTCTCTTTTGTAGCATCAGGTAAAATCTTTTTGTTTTATTATATCAGATAAAAGCTTTTTATCGTGGCCCAGATTTCCTTTGTCACGTTGATCCTGTCTGTCACGGGTTGTCTTTGTAGAGGTACAGTGTGTGTTGTCTCCGGAAGTCTGTAGGCTCTGTGAGGTCAGGTATGGGGTCAGTGTGGTATGCCCTAGAATGCCGTGGTCTAGCGTGGGCCTCGTGCAGAGTAGAGACTCGATGAATATTTGTTGAACATTGATGGAACGAATCAAAACATTATGTTAGCAGCTTTTCAGTGTTTAGACATCTACAACCATCATCTAGTGGTAAAACCAGGTAATTTCAGGTACGCACCCTCCAGGTTCACATTTAGTGAATTTGTAGAGCACGGGAGGGAAAGAGCTGTCTAAGTTACCACTGACTCCTGTCAAGGGCTTATGACTTCTGTGATGGGTGCAACAGGCGTGTCCGAAACGAATGCACCCTTGAGCCAGGATCACTTTGCTCCATGTTCTTCTAGCTCTTAAGATTTTGAGTTGCTGGGTCATCAAAATAGCCTTCTTTAAAGCTTCGTAAATCACAGAAGGTAAATAAGAGGCATGACGCGGAGACACTGGGAATATAGAAGCTTATCGGAGACAGGGTGATCTCAGCCATGAACAGTGACAACCACTGCTCCCTACATTTCTTCAGCAAGTAAGTGATAATCACTGATCTGATGACTCTGCATACATTATCTCGTTTAGTTCTCTTCATAATCCCCTAAGGTGTAGGTACTGTTATTGTCAGCATTTGATAATTTTAGGAAACTGCAGGTCAGATAGCTTAGGTCATTCACCTAAGGTCACACAGCTAATAAGTGACTCAGATTTGAACTCTGGCCTTTGACCAGTGCCCTGGATTGCTACAGAGCAGTATGGATACAAAAGAGTAAGGGGAAAAGAGAGAAAGATTAATTCCTGCTAATTGTATCATGGAAGACTACTTGGAAGAGATGGGCCTTGAAGAATAATTCATATCTTGAACTGGATTGTACTCGAGTCATAGAATTTTAAAATATTAGCTTCAGAACAATAAACTCTGAAAGCCATCTGTTCCAAGCTCCTAATTTGCAGAGGAGAAAACTGGTATCTGTGGGGTTAAGTGACTTGCTGTAGGACATATGGCTAATTAATTGGTATGAGAGCTCTTCTCCTAACTCCTCTGTCCATGTTTTTTTTTTTTTTTTCCTCCGTTAGGCACATTAGCTCATAGTCAGTCTGGTTTTTCATGACCACATTCTAATACAATTCCCTAGAATATTTTGCATCTTGGAGATGGAGACTTTCTAGCATGTGTGTATGTGTGATGGTAAGTGAAGCCAGGACGTGGACAGAGCAAGCGTGGAAGGGAGATATTCGAGACACGGGTGTGGAGACACACACATATCTACCCGTCTGTTTTGTCCTAGATTTTTTTTTAAAGATTTTATTTATTTATTTGACAGAGATCACAAGTAGGCAGAGAGGCAGGCAGAGAGAGAGAGAGGGAAGCAGGCTCCCCGCTGAGCAGAGAGCCCCATGCAGGGCTCGATCCCAGGACCCTGAGATCATGACCTGAGCCGAAGGCAGAGGCTTAACCCACTGAGCCACCCAGATGCCTCTGTTTTTCCTAGAATTTTATTGCGGTCATCTTGTTGCCTCTGTTGTCTTCCGTAAGTGTAGACAACTGGGAACTGAGAGAGAGGAGACAAACGGGACTCTGTAAGAAAAAAACGGGTTTTAAATCACAGAGTCTGTGACCACTGCCCGTGGTGGTTTCTCAGCTTCCTCAGTAAGTCAGCTGGGATAGTTCTAGCTTTCACGAAGGCCTCTTAGCCAGTGTCCTACCTGCCACCCACCGTAAAACGACACGGTGTAGGTGAATATCCCTACATGACGGAAACGCAGGATGCTGGCCGGCTTGTCTGTTTTCCAGGCCTGAGCTGGTCTACCTCCAGCCGCTGTCCCATCCCGCGGTGCAGCTCTTGCTCCGTCTGCTTCATGGGCCCAGGGATTGTGCCAGGTTTATGCGCTGCAGAGCAGCCAGTGTGGGACTCAGGGAAGTACCCCTGCAAAAGGCATTCATCTCGCTCTCTTGCTCCGAGTGTGCCCTGTTAACCTGTCCCCCTTCCGCGCCGCTCTGTAGCGGGGCCCGAGGTCGCTTGTTCCCTCCTCTTTTTTCTGGCTTTGTTTCCCTCCCTGATTTAAAATATAAAACGAAATCTTGTCAGTACAGACTGAGTCAGCAGATACTTGCATCACTGGGGTGTAGGCTTTTTATAGACCGGCGGAAGATTACAGTAATTAGCCTGTGCATTTCCTCATTAAAATGTCATTAGTGGAGGCTTTGTTCTTTTAAGATCTTCCAAATAAGGTTTATGGCGTTGCATTCTATCGTTAATAGTTTACTAGGAGCCAGATGTCTTACAGAGGTGCGTGGAAGCAGGGATTGCTTTGGACTTTCTAAGGGTAATGGCCAGAAAAACAGACTTCGAGAGCGATATCTCTGTGTTTAGGTTGGACGCGGTCCCACGTTCGGTGCTGTCTGTGTCACTGCCGGTTCCTTCTCGCCTTCCTGCTGGCAGCGTCTCCATTTAGGTATCGGGCTACCTACCAAATCGAGACTTATTCCAGGGAATAAGAGTGTGCTCTTCTGCACAAAGTAATTCCTTTAGCATCTTAGTAAATCTGTGACTAGTTCAGAACATAATAAAGAATAAGAGGATAATGAGTTTACTTTCTGCTACGCCCTAGGATGCGTACAGTGAACCCAGGCTTTAGAATCAGACGGTCCGAGCTTCACCGTTTACTTGTTGCACAACTCTGACCATGATTGTACTTAATCTTTATAAACCGAAGTTGTCTCCAGTGTAATTACAATGGTACATGCCTTATAATCATGTTTGGGAATTCAGTTAGATGAATGCATGTGAAGTATTTAACACCGTTGCCTAGAATGCATTGCTTTTCTAATAAAAAACAAAGGCACATGTGTATTTGTATCTGTTTCTCCTGTTTTCTCGTTATGCATGTTTTACCTAATTTGAGAGATCCCAGCGTGAAATTCCGAAGTAAGTAAGTAGGTGTTTAAGGACTGGTCATTATACCATTAAATGGCTTTAGACAACTCTCTTTAAAAATTCCTTACGAGGCACTTGGGAAGTGAATTACTCAATTTGTCATTTTAACATTATTTCTACCAGGCACAGTGATTGACAGCTTGAAGGAGCAGGTCAGGAAACGCACATCAATCACACCATTAAATTACTAGATAATTAACTAAATACCTAAAGTAAACGGCAGCCTCGTAGTTCTCCCACGGTGGTTGGTTGGCTGGTTTACTGTTTTGTTTTTTAACATTGCAATAACCCAGCTTTTCTTTTAGAATAATCGTGTGTACTTTTGTTGTTATGGGCCAATTCAGGTTAATTCCGTCAGTTGCCGAGTGTCTCTGTGAGGTCCCCGCTCGGAGCCCGGCATTGCTCTTGAGGCTAGGAGGACAGTGCCGAGCAAGAGGAAAGGCCTGTTCTCAAGGGGCCTACGTTCTAGGATGAAGGTAGGTAGTAAACTCATAAAGAAGAAGCAAATGATTAATTTGGAAATTTGGGGGGCTCCGGAGAGGGTGCACGAGGGTGGTGGGACACAGTGTGTGTAGGGGTGGTAAGGATCCAGGTTAAGGGCTAAGTGATGGGGAGGCTTTTGAAGGGGAGTGGGAGGTAGCGCGACTGTTCCCAGCAGAAGCGTGAGCCAGTACAAAGCCCCCGAGTTACTAACAAGCTTGCTGAGTTCGAGGGACAGAAGGAAGGCTGGGTGGCTAGGAGCTAGATCTCAAGGGGAGAGAGCTGACAGAGAAGAGGAGGACTCCCGTCAGAGCCCCGGAAGGCTCTGGGTAGGAATTTGGCTTGCATTCTGGTGGCAGTGGAAAGTCTTCGGATCGGTTTAGCCTGGGGCGTGATGCTCACCTGATGTGTGGAAACTGCGCTGCGTCCGCATGGAGTGGAAGCCGGGAGATGACCTTGCATGGGTCAGAGAGAGAGTGAGAACTTAAGGCCAGGTCATAGCGCTGAGATGTTGAGTGGTTGCATGTGGGCTTTATTTCGGATGCAGATGTCACAGTTCTT
Source organism: Mustela lutreola (assembly GCF_030435805.1). Taxonomy (NCBI): domain Eukaryota; kingdom Metazoa; phylum Chordata; class Mammalia; order Carnivora; family Mustelidae; genus Mustela; species Mustela lutreola. The sequence goes on from NC_081306.1 coordinate 46,552,961, forward strand.
CCGACAGAACGGATATGAGATGCAAAGGAGAAAGAGGCGTCCAGGGTGGCCTCCGGGATTTTAGTTCGAGCAGCCGGATGACGGATGCCGTTCGTAGGTAGAGGGAAAGATAGGGACAGGATGAATTTACAGAGTGGGGAGCAGAGAGTCCGTGATTTTACTTCGATAAAGGTTATGAAAGAAATGCCAACTGAGGGGCGCCTGGGTGGCTCAGTGGGTTAAGCCTCTGCCTTCGGCTCAGGTCATGATCTCAGGGTCCTGGGATCGAGCCCCGCATCGGGCTCTCTGCTCAGCAGGGAGCCTGCTTCCTCCTCTCTCTCTCTCTGCCTGCCTCTCTGTCCACTTGTGATCTCTTTCTGTCAAATAAAATCTTTAAAAAAAAAAAAAAAAAGAACAACAAAGTAAAAAAAAAAAAAGAAAGAAAGAAAGAAATGCCAATTGACAGCCAAGAGGAGACGTCAACTGAGCAGTTAAAAGATCCTGGGGTATGGGGCGCCTGGGTGGCTCAGTGGGTTAAGCCACTGCCTTCGGCTCAGGTCATGATCTCAGGGTCCTGGGATCGAGTCCCACATCGGGCTCTCTGCTCAGCAAGGGGCCTGCTTCCCTTCTTCTCTATCTGCCTGCCTCTGTCTACTTGTGTTCTCTGTCTGTCAAATAAATAAATAAAATCTTTAAAAAAAAAAAAAAAAAAAAAAAAGATCCTGGGGTACTGGGGAGAAGTCTGGGCCGGAGCTAGAGGTTGGGAGTCATCAGCGTAGAGATGGGATTAAGAGCCATGGGATGGGCTGGGTCCTCTGAGACCAGAATGGGGAGGAACTGGGGTCTCTGAGCAGAGTCCCGTGTGCAGCCGGGTGAGGAGAAGGACTGAGGGGGAGGGCGGAGAAGTCGGTGACGTAGGACCAGCAGTGAGTCACCGAAACAGGGAGAAAGATGCTTCACAGGCAAGGGTGTAGGATATGGTCATCCACGGTTGTGCTGTGGAGAGGTTGGGATGGGGACGGACAACTGTTCATTAACTAGAAATTACACGTCTCTCTCGATCCTTAAGATAACCCATTAATGAAACAAAAAATTAACCTAGTATCTGATGTGTCTCTTACAGGTGGTCTCTGTAGTCTTTGGTTTTGGTTTTGGTTTTTTAGTTATTCCTTAAAACTTAGACGTTTAACTCCTTGCCCCAAATAGGAGAAGGAATTTTCTTCTGTATTGTTCATTGGACCCCAGCCCCACTCGCATTATGAAAGTTCTGGGGCTTTTCGAAGGAAAACAAAAATGCAAGAAAACAGAGGACAAGATCTTTTTTAAGTAATCCGTGGGAACCAAAAATCCGATTGGGGTGGGGGGCATAAGAATTAGTGTGCGTTCTTGTTTGTGACCTCAGCTTTAGAGTGATTTCCCGGGGCCCTTTCCCCTGGTGACACTCACGGGAGAGTGTCGGTCGAGGATAAAGTACGATCTGCCGTCTTCCCCCTTCCCACTCCCCGGCCCTCCTTCTCCCGGCCGATGCAGTGCTTTTCTGAGTCAAGTTTTAGCAATACCTTCTTTCTAAAATGAAAGCATTTTCCCTTCACGATTAGCATCTGTTTATAGAATAGTTCCTATTTTCGTAATTAGATCCTGCATAGAAATGCAAAGGCTGCTGTGTAAAAGGATAATGAATCTTTATTGCACAGTTGAAATCAGATTTGTGCAAAAGGCACTTTGAAAACAGTAATAAGCAGAGACATGTATTAAATCACCCAGATAAGGCACCCGCTTTCTATTTTCTATTTATAAATGGAAATTACGACTACCCACTGGATTCCATGTGACATTTCCTATCACCAGCAAAGGTTTTTAGCTTCGACCATAAAAGTTATCTAAATTCAAAAGCCCCTGTGGGTTCATGGCTCTGAAGAATACTTCTGGAAGGAGCCAAGGCAGGGTAGAGAAGGTCTTTTGTCTTTTTCCTTTGTCTCTGCACTCTGGCAGAGGCAAAGGGTAGCAAGTGGTGTAAGAAAGAAGCCATTTGAAATGGCTGTGATAAGATCTAATCAGGAAAGCCAGTGTCCACTTAACACATGCAGTAACATTTCGAGAATCTTCTGGTTGGGCTCCTGGAGAACCAGTTCGTGTCCTGAGAAGCTCATCCCTACAGTTTCCTATTGTCTACATCATTTCCTGGCAAACATAGGATTTATTCCCAAGCTAAACCCTTCTTGAGAGGTTTTTGTTATCTCTTCACCCCCAGAAAGCTGGGGCAGTGGGGGAGGGGTAAGAAGGAGAAAAGATTGGGACGCGGGGAAAGTCAAGGTCAGATGAACCAGCACGTGGATATGTGGCTGCCGGGGACCTCGGAGGGCACCGTGTGTCTTTTGTGTCTGTTTTACCGTCGCGCTTCCTGTAACCTGGCAGTCTCAGCTGGGCTGTGCCTAGGATCGATTTACCCTCAGGCACGCCAGACCGTCCCGCAGCACTAAAGGGAGAAAATCCTAGATATTCCCCCGTAGGCAGACTTAGAAAGCGTGTGTCTGGTCGACCCTGTGTTCCCCCTTCCTTTCTTCCCGTCCTCCGTTCTCTTCTCCCTCCCGGCCACTCCCGGTTGGTGCAAGGGGAACGCGCTCCGTTCCGAGAACGCAAGGAGGCACGCGGAGTGGACCTTTCTGGAGAACCATCGGCTGATGCGTGTCCGCAGCAAGGGGGACCTGGAGCTCACGTCGTCAAGCGCGGCCCCTGCCTGGCCTTCCGGTGGAAGGGGGGGGGCTCATCTCCCCAGGCTGGCTCTGTGGGGGGACCTGAGCGCTGCTGAGTTGTTGACGAAAGGGGATGAATGGCTGCTCCGTCCATCCCGAGACTCCGCCGGCCCAAGCTCCCACATTGGTTTCCCTGGTCGCGGCGTGGCGCTTTGCCTGCCGCGCGGGGAGAGCGGCCGGCCCTGTCTCCGCACCAACGTGCAGCTCACGCCTCGGTCCGCAACCTTTTCCTCTTCCCTAGGCTCCACTGGTAGGGAGGCTGGGACAGGCTCCGGAATGGATTCACGAGCTCCCGCGCTACCCACCTCAGGCAGCACACGGCAGTGTGACACCCTTGGATTTATTTCTCTTCGCTCTTACTGAATTCCTAAAGAATTGGAAAACTCCGGCGTTTGGTTTGTGTTACAGAAATTCTTAGTTCCTATTCTGCTGGGCAAAAGCAACACGGTGTTGGCATAAAAACGTCTGGATCAGTTACTTGAAAAAAAGAACACTGAGAGGCCCCTGGTGGGCTCAGTCCGTGGAGTCCAGCTCTTGATTTCGGGTCGAGATCTCAGGGTTGTGAGATGGAACCCCGTGTCGGGCTCTGTGCTGGGCATCGAGTCTGTTTAGGATTCTCTCTCGCTTGGCTCCTCCCCCTTTCTCTTCCTCCCTCCCTGCCCGAATGAATGAATGAATGAATGAATAAAAGAACACTGATTTGCTTCCTCTTTTTTCATCCTCTTTTGGGGAAAAAAAATGTAGGCTGGATGTTGTAACACTGCATCATGCAAAATGTCTGTTGAGGCACACGGAAGAGGAAGTGTCTTAAAAGTCATTTTTGTTCTGGGAATTCATTGATTTTTCTGTCCATTTCTCTTCTGTTTTTCTCTTGTTAATTTCAGCCGTGTTAACTAAATGCCTCAAACTTGGCACTTTTCATAGGATCATCCATGTGTAAAGGTAAGTAGATAGGATCTTGTAGAGAACAACCAGATTGTTGTGAAATTGATACAAGTTGACTGTTTTAAATGCACTTTAACTGTGAACACACTAATGTATGCAAATCACATTTCCTCCCTCAGGGAAACCCGTGGTCCCTTCGCTGGAGATAGGTATCTGGTGATGCGTCGCGGAGGGAGCCCTCAGATGTCCGTCAGAAGTGAGGGAGAGCATTGTGGGGGCCTGGCAGTTTGCAGTTCTTCCTTAAAACCCCTGGGGGTTTCAGAGAGTCAGCAGGGCTGTGGGACTTCTAGCTCTGTGGCTTGTCTTTCCGGGACAGCCTCAGCAACGAAGGTAGCGTCCTCCGAGAGAGTCGGCCAAATGCTGACCTGACGCGTGGACATGAATAGCCGCTTGTATCACAGCATTCCAGAAGGAAACTTGCACTTCGGGAAGGTCTGCGGGAGGCCCCGGAGGAGGTTGGGACCTGGTTATACTAGTTGCACCAGTTACACTAGTTGCGCTAGTTATATTAGTTGTGGTAGTTATACTAGTTGTGCTAGTTATACTAGTTGCACTAACAGTAGTTAAACTAGTTATACTAGTTATACTAGTGCATGATGCCTTTGAAATACGAGCTAGGTTTTTCAGAAAGTCCACTGTATTTTGTTGTTTGTTCCACTTTTACTTTAACACAGAAGGCGATTGGTTTTGAACTCTGTCCTCCAAACTGGTGACTTAATTAAGCAAGTTTATTGACTGTCGCAGAGACTGTGGTGAAAAACTGGCAAACATCATGTGACTGTTAGTATCTCTTAGGAAATAAAGGGAAAAGACAGGTTTCCACCCTTCCACATTTCTTTCTTCCCTCTTCTCCCAAGCTCATTCTTGCACTGCAACATTTCACTTATAATCTGTTAATTAAATCATTTCACTCCATTTTATATAATTTTTGATTTAGCATTCATTTTCAACTTAGCTTTTGGCTTCATTTACTGATAATAAACAGTGTTGCATACAACACATGTTCCACAAAACTCTCTGTCATACACATCCAGATGCCAGTAATTTTTTTCCAGTGCGCCAGGCACATTAAAATTAAAGGCAGCATTATCCCCTCACCCTTTCCATTACTGAATGTGCACCCTGTTTGAATAATACATACTCCCCGGCGGCGGCGGCGGCAGGCTAATGTGTAAAAATTATGTGTGGCATGTCACTGGTACCTTTTTGAAAATTCATGGTTTGCCTGGACACGGTTCTATAGAAGGTTTCTGGAATGCTCACTCCAGTACCTTGGATCTGTACCTTTGGCTTAATGTATAGAAGTCATAATGGCTTTCTAGAATCAGAGCTTTATGCCTTTACAGCCGCGTGATGGTTTTGGAGAAAGAAGGCTCTGGTGTGGTATTCACATTTCTTCTAGATTATCTTTTGAGTCATAGTCTGAATTCTAAAGATACATATTCCTTTAGCTTTAGGTGATGCCCAGAAGTCTCTAGGGCTACAGACTCCAGAGTTTACGGATCACTCGTAAATGGCGTCTGACTGTGTTGTTGGTATTGCTGTCCAAGTCCTAACAACCCGTTCACTTTCCAGTTTGCTCCAGCATATCCTTGAACCCTCCTACTTCTCCTACAGAAGTTCCTGCTGTTGTATCTAACAAAGAAGTTCTCACGTAGTGACCGATTCTTTGCCCAACTTCTGTGGGGTCAGCGAAAGAAGGCACCTCTGGACGTGCTATTCTAAATCCTGGCCAGTGAGTCAGCAGAGCGCATGTTAGACCCCGTGGTACGTGCTCGGGGTGTTGATGATGGCCAAAACCGTGGTGGTCTCTTCCCTTCTGGAGATGACATTCTAGCATGGGAAGGTGGCCATTTCACAAACACGAGTTACCCAAGGGCACAGTTACGTGAAAGGTTCAGGGATGTCTGAAAAAGACTGACTGGAAGTTTCCACCTTCTCGGGACATTTGGAAAGCTCCCCCCAGGGCAGTACTGTTTAAGCTGAGAAATGAAACACGGCTAGGATTTAGCAAGGTGGAGAGAGGGGCATGGAGGGAAGTCGTGTGTCAAGTCCCGGTGTCCACAGAGAGAAGGTGGTTTGTCTCTTGGAGAAGACAGGGCGCCGAGTGGCCTGAGGGTTACATCACACAAAATGGGAATGTCAGGTCCTCTTCTAGGGACAGTGAGACATGAAGGATTTTCGTCGGGGACTGACTCAAGCAGATTTGTTTGTATTTGGAAAAACATCACCGTGTGTTTTGGAACTGTTTGACGGGGTGGTTGGAGAGACCACGTAGGAGGAGACGGCTTGGGGAGAATCCAGGTGAGCGAGGCTGGTGGCACTGGTGGTGGCAGTGGGGAGCGTCAGGAGTGGGTTCCTGAGAGAGCTCCTCGGAGAGGACATGCACGGGACTTGTGACCCGTTGAACTCGAGGAAAGGGAGCCTTCAAGGATGGCACCTGGGCTTCTGGCTTGAGCGGTTGTGCCGATGGGGGTCATTTCTCATGCTGAAGGTGATAAAGCACTTTTTGCACCTGTCTCGTTATCACTGTCGCAGCCTCAACGTCAGAGGTCAGCAGCTCATAAAATGTGGCGGCGGCATTAGAATTCTTTCATACAGGACACAGTCTGTCTTAGGTCTTTGTCTGGAAAACTGGCACTTGGCTTAACATAGACTTTTCCTTCTGTCTTTTGAGGGTCATCTGTCGAGACTAAATATAGAACCTTGCAAGGTGGCCCCTGGAGAGTTGGACAGATTCAAAAACAAATAATCTCAGAATCCCTCCCTGTATTCTGGCCCAGTTGTCTTTAGCACGTCGGCCTTTCAGTGTTGGAGCTGTGTATGCTGGGAAGATCTCAGTGCTCTTTTCTGCTCTGTAGCATTTTAATGGTGTGTCCCTACGTCTCGGCCACTGTTCAGTCCTCCCCATGCCTCAGGCTGTGGATATGCTCCTACCGGTCCCAAATTTCCAGCATACACAGATTTCATCTTAATGTGTAAACTGGGCGAGCGTTGGAAGACGTGGGTCCTGAAGGGTACAAGAGTGGCTTGAAGTCTAGCCCCACTATCCTCGGTCAGCCCTCGGGGTGTTTCCGGGGCCCTCTCCCACACCTCCTTGCCCTTCCACTTAACATGGGCCCCGTCTCCACTGCCGACCCCGTATTCGTTCCTCTGTTGGGTTGAATTCTCCTTTGCCCAGACGGGAGACAGGAAGTAGGAGCAAGTTGACTCCTCCCTGAGCGCCCAGCGTCTGTGGACACCGGGACGTGACCTCCCTTAGTCAAAGGCTGATGAGAGCTGTTGTCTCCAGGCCCTAGACCCACTGCCCTGTCAGTAGGATGGCTGTGGTATGCCTTCCACACTGTTCTAGAGCCTCCCCCGTTGGCCCCGTGGTAGCTGTCTTGATTATGGACTTTATTCCCTGCCTCCTGTCCCTGTCCCAATGCTCGTTCCCCTGTCCCTCTTCTCTCTCCTTCCCAAATAAGCTTCTCACCGCTGACTCAGGGTCTGCCCTGGGGGAGGCCCACGCCAAGACCATCCCTGGGAGCTTTGATTTCCTCATCTTTAGATGCTTGTGTCTGACGAACTCGGTCACTCCCGTGGGACATCATGTCTAATTCTTTCTGCTTGTGGATCACTTGCCCCCATCAGTTAACAGAAGTTCTGGGTTTTAGTTCACGTCAGTCTGTTGGTCTGAGACTCCGAGCTGCCTCAAAGCGGCCGGTGGTAGGCGACGCTCAGAGGACCGCTGGTAACTGAGGTAACTGTGCGTCAGACCCAGGGCCCTGCTCCCCAGACAGGCTGGGGACAGGGTGTGTGGCTCGGAAGCACGGTGCTTTCTGCTTCCTGACAGAGGGAGCCTGGCCTCGTGTTTCCCGAGAACGGGCAGTTTCCTCAGAGTTCTCTAGCGGCGCGTCTGCGCGTCACTGTGTCGGCGCTGCCTGTCCCTTTGCCTGCTCTCTGGTCCTGCTCTGCTCCCGACCGGACGCGGCTCTTTGTGTCCAGATACCTCTTAGCTGGGCGCTTTCGTTGGTGGTTCCGGGAGATGGCTTTGATACTTGTTGGGCTTTTTCCGTTTATTCCTTTGTTGGCCACCCCCAACTGGTCTAATTGTTCTGAAGTTTTACTTGTCCTGCTTTAGTGGTTATTAGCAAGGAAAGCGTTCACGCCACGTTCTGGAATAAAACCATGGAGAAAACACGGTGGTCTGGGGTACCGGTCCGCAGCCTTCTGTCTGTGTCCATCTTCTCGGCATTCACGGGTGTCCCCATGGTTGCTCTCCCGGGCGCCGCCGCCACGGAGGATCTCCCATGATGCGCAGCCGCACGGCTGCTCTCCGGGTACGTGCTGGGAGGTAAGGAACGCGGCTGAGACCTACGGGTTAGAGAACGTCGATGTCGACCCATAGAGTCCATTTACTGTAGAGAGGAGAGGAGACATGACCTCAGAAGGTCGACAGGCGGCACGAGTCCGGTAGGTCAGGCTCAGCTCAGCTGTTGGGATGTTTGGGGCACAGGAAAGGCCACCCTTCAACCCTGCCCGGGCATCTTTGTAAGTTGCCGGTTCTCTGTGCTCACCCTCTGCCTTACCTAACATTTTTCAAGTGGTTTCTGTTCCCGGACCTGAACACGAACCGATCCAGATAGGTTGAAGCTGACTTGGTTCTCTGAAGGTTAAGAAAACAGCAGCAGCTCCTCAGCAAGCCTGCGGGTGCCCAGGCTACTCCGGACCCGCCGTCCCCGAGAAAGCAAGGGCTGATCGAGTTCCAGAACGGCTAATGCTCCGGCTCCCGCCGTCCTGTCCCAGACCTAACCTTAGCTCCTTTGTATGTCCCTCCAGCCAGCCCGGCCACAGGCGAGTTCTCTGCTGCACACACCATTCCTTGCTTCGTGCTTTCAAACAGGTGCCATTTTGCTTTTCCTCCTGCCTCAGAAATAGGTTGAACTATGCAAAAAGAACGATTTGCCAAGCCTTTGGCTACAGGAAGAAGGAAACACCTAGAGCCTGTGGCTTCTGATTCCCTGCAGTGCTGTCGAAAGAAGACCGCGAGGCCCTGCCTTGCTGGGGCACAGGGCGATGGGGAGGTGTGCGCGCTGCAGTAAGCCAAGGGCCCCTGCCCTCGGGTCGGCGGTTGGCCACCGAGGCAGGCACCCCCACGTCCCACGTTCCATTCATTATGTTAATTTTCCACCAACCGCCCACCCCACCTCTGCCAATTATATTTGTTTCAACCTTCTAATTACAACATTATATGACCGTTCAGACTGGTACTAATTAAATCATTACCTAATTCACCAAGTGCGTGATAAAGCTAATGCTTCTTGTCAGCCGAAATCGCGACATGGCACCTACTTTCTTCATTCTCCGTAGGTGGGGCTGGGGTTTCGTGCGTTCACTGAACATCTTTGGCTTCTCTCTGACGTCTTGTGGACCATCGTGTAGAGACCCCGTCCTTCCAAAAATGGAAAAACAATGTAGCAGACCTAACCGAGTGTGCCTGTAGTTCATAACTGTCATTTAAAATTATGATCTTGACTTCTCTGTGCAGAAAATCTTGATAGTGAAGAAAAAAAAATTAGTGTTAAGATTTACAGGACTATTTCCTGCCATATTTTCTTGTCATTTTGTTCTTCATATTATTTTTAACAGAGTAAAACAGTAGCTTGTCTCTTTTTCTCATATTTAAAACAGATTTGTTTTCCGCTCAATTAGACTTGTGATCACGAGAACACAAAGTAGTATTTTTCTCCGTCTGGAGAGAGACATACCGTATGATGGGCAAATTGTCAGGAATAATTATACCAAATGATGGAATAAAATCCAACGGAAAACATCCCTCTCCTTGCTAGTGATACATTTTTATTTAAGGCACACACAATGAGCATCAAACCAATTTATGACAAGGTGAAATTGACAAGTGGCCCACTGCCATGATTTTATTTTTAATTGCTAGTAAACTAATTAGCCAGAACAACATGTTGTAGAATCCGCAGAACCGTCGCTCATGTATTCTCCAATAAAAGTGAGATATATGATGTAGAAAAGTTCTCCATTAAGAGATGGGCAAAACAGGGGCACCTGGGTGGCTCAGTGAGTTAAGCCACTGCCTTCAGCTCAGATCACGATCCCAGGGTCCCAGGATCAAGTCCCGCGTTGGGCTCCTTGCTCAGCGGGGAGCCTGCTCCTCTCTCTGCCTCTGCCCCTCTCTCTGCCTGCTTGTGCTCTCTCTGACAACTAAATAAATAAAATCTTAAAAAAAAATAAGAAAAGAGAGAGACAGCCTAAATAAATAAATAAGTAAAAGTTTGAGAAATCTAATTGCAAAGACATCACAGCGTGAACAGCTTCCTTTCACCCGCGTACTAGCATTTGTATGTAATGTTTGCTTCAGGGTTTGAATAGGAATTAGGAAAGTCAAACGGGGCAATTTTTTCCTCTTTCAAGACCAAACTGTGCTTCAAAATAGCAATGACCTTTTTTTACTACAATTAAGTTTCATTCGGTTGAGTCATTTCTAAGACCGACCGTCAATGGGTTGTTTCTGCAGTGCAACGCTTGGCAAACGTTGTCTGTAAAGGGGCCCATAGTGAATATTTTGGGCTTTGGGGGCCATCCAGTCCCTGTCACAGCTTTTCAGCCTCGATGTCGTACTGCAGCAGTAGCCACAGACAACACGTGAACAAGAGCGTCGCTCTTCCAGTAAGACTACTGCAGGCACAAAAATGTGAATTTGGTGTAATTTTCACTTCTCACAAAATACCATTTTTGTGGACTTTATTCAACCATTCAGCTCATGGGCTGTACCAAGACTGGTGATGGCTGCACTGGGCCCACAGGCTGCACTTCCAGCCCGTGCTCCCGTGCCCGCTCTGTGCCTCTTAGAGCCATGGGTGATTCCTTTGGGATCTGCTGTGGTCAGGCAGGGGGCTCGTGAGCGCTGCGGGACATTCAGAGACCAGGAGAGAAGAGTCGCTTCCCTGGGGAAGCTCGCGGTCGGACTGGAGAGCACATCCAGGTGGCCCAAGAGACACAGCATTAGATGGTCCCTGGTGAATGTCCGTCTGTGACAAACAACGCTGCTGTCTTACACATTAGAAAGAGAGACGTGACCTTGGCTAACAAAGATGCTCTCCTGAGCCCTGACCTGGTCAAGGAAGGAGGCATGGAAGTGGCAGGGTTTCAGAGGGACCGCAGAGAAGAAGGCTGGGGACCTTGAAAGAGATCAAGGGCAGATGGGGGTGGGGACAGCATCAGCCTGGAGTCGTTCATTCTGCTTGTCTTGCTCCCTCATTCATTCCTCCGTCTCATCATGAAAATTTCAAACACACAGAAAAGTTTTAAAGAATTTCACAGTTAATACCAAATACCCAAGAGCTAGATTCCACTGTTAACATTTTGCTCCACTCGATTTTTCAAGTATCAATCCTTCTCTCTCTGCTTTTTCTTTAAAAAAAAAAAAAAAAAAAAGCCTGAGAGTGAGCGGGTTGGGGAAGGGGCAGAAGGGGAGAGAGAGCGAGAACCCAAGGAGGCTCCACACCCAGAGCAGAGCCCGAGGTGGGGCTCGGTCTCCCTCCCTGAGATCATGACCTGAGCTGAAGTCAAGAGCCAGATGCTTCCCTGCCCGAGCCATCCAGTCTCCCCTCTGTCCATGCATTTTAGTTTTCACTTACTCCAGAGTGAATTTCAGATGTCAGGGTACTTTCTCATAAATATTAAATTTTCCTTATCATAATAGAATTTAACATTTATTTGTGGTTTTTTTCTTGGTGTAAGAGTTACCCGCAGTCAAGTGGACCGGCATGAAAGGCATGATCTCTGAGACTGGACAAGGCTTCCTTCTGTGAAACCTAAATCCCCATCCCTCACCCCAGAAGGTTCTCTCTCGGTCGGTCCTGGCCCCCATCCCACCCCTAGAGGATGGACTCCTGTGGTTTTTTTCAGCTTTACGGGAGTGTTGCCTGCTCTGGAATTTCACGGGAATGGAATCGTGCAGACCCTGTCTTTGGCTTTGGGCCCTTTGTCGTCACCTACTCTGTCTTTGCTGGCTGGTCGTAGTGTTCTGCGAAGTGCGAGCATCTGAAGGCGGCGGCTGTTTTCTCGCAGTAGGAAAACGCACTCTTGAATGCAAAGTAATGTTCTAGTAACGAAACAGCAGTTTTGCTCAGTTTCATATATATTGTCTTTAACGGTTGTCAAAGTAAATGACCAGTGGATTAAATTTTTCACGTTAACATTTCCTCGATGTCTGTCAGGTCCATCACTTCCCGTGTTTATTATGTTATCTAATGGGACTTTGCAATAGCTGTTACCCTGTTTGCAGGAGGGGAGACTGAGGCAGGGGACTGAAGTAGCTAAGTCCTGTTTTCTTAACTCTTCCTGTAGCTGCTTCCCTTGTCGGTTGGACCTGGGACAACAAAGGTCTGAACAGTGTTCCCGTGGGTGCGTGTTCTGGGAGCTGCTTTCTTACCAAGAAATGCGTAGACGGTCAAAGTGCAGATGTCCACTGTGGAACGTGCGAGATTCGTTCTTCTGTTGTAAGGGAGGGAAGAGAAGTGCACAGTTTAGGGCTGCGTTTACCATTTGTGATGAAAGCGTAGCTGTCGTTCCGTGAGTAGGGCATAGAATATCCAACTAAAGGACAGTCTTTCTTCTTCAGCGGAAGGCTGTTACCGGTGGGGTTCTATTGCTTTAAGGACCTCAGAGTACCTTACAAGCATCCAGTCCTTAAGCCACATAATTCCCCTGCAGTGTGGGGAAATGATTCTTTGAATTTTGCAATTCACGGTTCTGCCTTTAAATCTCCCCAAAGTTTGGAGCAAGTCAAGTGACAGTAGACATCGAGAGGAGAACTGGCTTTATTGTTCAGAATGGAATGTTTCAGGTTATCTCTGGACCAGCTCGTAAAATATTCGAATGCTCTCTGCTGTGCTTCATGGTAATATTTCTTTAGCTCGAAATCTGTGTTGTCATCATTTTTCATGGCTAACATGTCATCCTTCTAACCTTGAACCCCGCATGCGTTGTGACAAAGTTAGGCAGCATTTAATGCCGTTTGAGAAGCAGTTTACGTTCCTTGAACTTGGTCTTTTACCAGGCTTGGTCTTCATTGTTAACTCAAAGTCTGTGTTTCTTCCCATTAGTTTAAGAAGCTTATTTAAGGACTTAAAATTTCCTATGACAAACAGTTTCTATATTAAGCCTTGGATTTAAGGAGGAATTTCTCCTCCTTTAAAAATAAATGTTGTCTAGCAATTAATAAGAGACCAGAGCAGTACTGAACCAAGTCAGCATTTCCTATTGGGTTTGGTATATCCAGATGCACATGAAAAAAATAAAATCACTTAGTTTGTTTGCCTTTTTTTAAAAAGATTTTATTTATTTATTTATTTGACAGAGAGATCACAAGCAGGCAGAGAGGCAGGCAGAGGGAGAGAGAGAGGGAAGCAGGTTCCCTGCTGAGCAGAGAGCCCGATGCGGGGCTCGATCCCAGGACGCTGGGATCATGACCTGAGCCGAAAGCAGAGGCTTTAACCCCCTGAGCCACCCAGGCGCCCCTTAAACATTTTTTAAACATCAATTTAGGAAATCTCCTCCAAAGTACTAGACGAGCATGATTTTAGTGGTTAATTTTCCTGAAAAGTTTATTGAGAAATATCGGGTTCAATGCTTGAATTTCCTTTCTTGCGTTCTGGATTGGGGTGGGGGGTCATCCAAGCCTAATGCAGAACCGATCTGTCCCGTGTCCCGGGAGCTTTCTCACATAAAAGCTCATAAGCTATTCTGGTACTCCTGATGTGGGAGAGCCTGTAAAATCGTACAAGGCAACTGCCAGCGGTGTTTACAAGGCTTGCAAGTGCTTGGAGAGATGTTGGTCCTTTATCATTTATACAGAGGATTAGATGTAGTTGTTGGTTTACTAATTAGCAATGTTATTTCATAGCAAAACAAAAACAACAAAGCATAAAAAAATTGATTACCACACAGGGTATTAATTTAAGGAAGATTATGACACTTGAAAAATTACTTGATAAAAATGATTGTTATGAACTTTTCCTGTTCTTTTTTCTCAACTTAATGCCAACATAAAATGGCTGTGTTCATGTAATTCCTTTTCTCAATTTGGTTCAAGACTTGTATGGCTCCCAGTGGTAGATTCCGCAGTCATATCGCATGATTAAAGTGTCCATCAAAACCGTACAGTTGGTAAACAGTATTAAAAATCCATCCCCAGCTTCTGTAAACTATACAGAGAGCTATGAATAGTAGAATAAATGGAAGTATTTTAATTAACTCAAGTAGGACTAATCAAAGCAAAGCAGCCAGTTTATTCAATTGGACAAGGAAATGTGTGTTCATCCATGACATGGCTGAACATTCATGTCGTCTATTAGAAGCGATTCTGTTGCTTGTATGAGTATAAGCTATTGTTCGACACGGAACTGAGTCCCGCAGAGGCCTGCCCACCCCTTTCAAAGATGACATGTCATCAATTATTTCCTTAACATCCTTTCTTCTGCATTCAGTTCCCTTCAGATAACCCAAGCTCTTTCATGAGAGAATGAAGACTCCGATCCCTTGGGTCAGTCACCCTGCTGTCCCCTCTTCCCTTCAAAGGACTGTCCCTCTTCCTTTCTTCATTATGAGGCTCAGTGAGGGCTTATTCCGCGCCGGGGACTGCTCGAAGCATATTTGACGCGTGGTATCGCTCAGTCCTTGCACAGTGTCCGTCCCCCATCGTGCCGATGAAGACACGTGTGTGGACGCGGGTGCTGCCGCGGGTGGTCCCAGGAAGGGAACCTACGTCTCGGGATATCCATTGCGTGGAAATGAGCTTTAGCTGGGCCGAAGGTGGTTGCCGTTAGGCATCAGGCAGAAATTCCTCGGGTGTGTAGATGCTGCAGGAACCCTCGTGAGCGCGTCCAGCTAAAAGGAGTTTGGGTACAGGTGGCTTCCAGGGGTTTTGACCACCCTGAAGACTTCTGAAAACGGTCTGTATAAAAACCCTGTGCGGGTTTGCTTCTCTGTGTGAACTTGTTGCGATCTTACCTGGAGGCAGGAATGCAACTAGCTGGTGGTTTGCAGAGCCCTCCAGTGCGTTCAGTGCAATCTTCAGTGTGTACAAGAAGTAGAAACTTAATGATTCTTTTTAATCTTAAATAATTATTTTCATTCTACAAATAAGTAGGGAAAATATTTATATTCCTGCCATTCTAACATAATGACACTTCTTGGCCTATTTCTTTCTAGTCATTTTATTCACACGATAATAAAAACGAAAACGAACTTGGGGTGTCTGGGTGGCAGGGTGGCACAGTTGGTTAAGCCTCTGCCTTTGGCTCAGGTCTTGATCTCAGGGTCCTGGGACCGAGTTCTGAATTGGGCTCCCTGCTCAGCTGGTGTTCTGCCTCTGCCTTTGCTCCTTCCCTCCTCTCGCTCGCTCTCTCTGTCTCTCTCTCTCTCTCAAATGAATAAATAAAGTCTTAAAAAAAAAAACACCTTGGTGAGAGCATAGCATAACATAGAAGTTGAATCACTGTGTTGTACATCTGGAACTAATGTTGACATTGTGTGTCAGCTATACTCAAATAAAAAAATAGAAAATAATAAGTCATTCATCAGTAAGATACCTTTTTTGAATTATAACTTATATACCATAATATCTACCCCTGTTAAGTGTGCAATTAAATGAATTTTAAGGAATTCACAGAGTTGGAGAACCATCGCCATAATCCAGTATTAGCATATTAATACTTAAGTTGTGCCAAAGGTGATTGCCATTAAGCACCATCCTCATTCTCTAGTTTCTTAAGATGGAGGTTTCTGTTACTGGTTTGATCTTTCCTCCTTTTTTGCATGAATGTTCATAGCCCCACTTTAGCAGAAGCCCATAAATTCTGATAAATTGTGCCTTACTTTCATTCAACTCAAAATATTCCTTTTTTGCAGCACTTGGGTGGCTCAGTGGGTTAAGCCTCTGCCTTTGCCTCAGGTCGTGATCTCAGGGTCCTGGGATCAAGGCCGCATCAGGCTCTCTGCTCAGCGGGTAGTCTGCTTCCCCCTCTCTCTGCCTGCCTCTCTGCCTGCTTGTGATCTCTGTCTGTCACATAAATAAATAAAATCTTTTAAAAAAATTCCTTTTTCTTTTCCCCACCAATTTGCTAATACATTCATTTTATTCACTTAAGGATGGGATATGATAAAACACTCTTAAAATCTTTTTATGTGGTTCCTTCTCTGACCTCCAGGATATTTAAAAGTATGTTGATTTGTTTCAGAATATTAGTAGACTTCCCAAATTTCCTTTTGTTTTGATTTCTAATTTAATTAGCAATATGGAAAATATACTTTTTGTGTTTTCATCCCTTTTATTGGTAATTCACTTCCGTACTTATCAATACTGTCTGTTGATACTGATTGTATGCTCACAAATAATCTGTCTTGGATTATGTACCATATGTACCTGGAAAGAACATACACTCTTTTGTTTTGGGGCAGAGTATTCTGTGTGTCAGTTGAGTCAGTTTGGTTGGTAGTGTTGTTGAAAACAACTGTATACCCTTATTAATTTTCCCTTCTAGCTGTTTTTCCATATTGAGAATGTATATCGAAGCGTTCAGCTATTATTGCTGGGTTGTTTATTTCTGTCTTCAGTTCTCTCAGTTTTGGCTCCCTGTATTTGGGACTTTGTTAGGTGTGTATATGTATATAATCATTAAATCTTTCGATGGATGGATTCTTTTATCATTATGAAATGTCCCTTTTTGTCTCTAGTAATATTTTTGGTTTTAAACTGTATTTTTTCTGAAAGTATACTCTCTCCAGCTCTTTTATATTTATTGTTTGCTCTTTCTTTTTTAATCATTTTTCTTTCAATTTGTATTTGAATCTAAAGTGTGCTTCTCATAAACAGCATATACTTGGATTTTATCTTTTTCCATCCAGGTTAACAATCTCTTCCTTTAATTGAGTTTTTAATCCACTCATGTTTAGTGTTATCATTGATATGGTTGGACTTATTTCTTTATTTTGATATTTGCCTCGGTTTTTCTGTTCTGTTGTCTTTATTTCCTGCCTATTACTTAGTAAATAGATGTTTTTTAGTATATCACTTTAATTTCTTTGTTGGTTTTTTACTGTATTTCTGGAATGATCTTCTGAGTGGTTGCTGTAGGGTTGATCTATGTATCGAACTTCTCACCATCTGTTTTAGTTTAACACTAACCTTAGTGCAGTAGCATGTATAAACTTTACTTAAATATAGTTCCATGCCACCCTCCTTTGTGATATTATTATCCTATTTGTTACATCAATGTATCTTATAAGCCCAATAGTACAGTGTTTCAATTACTATTTTATGCAACCTACATCTTTCAAAAAAGAAAGAAAAATTAATTTGTGAATTTAAATATATATATATGTATGTATATATGTATGTGTATGTATATATATATATATATATATATATATCCATATCCGTTACCCTTCATTTCTTCCTGTGTGTCTGAGTCAAGCCTGGTATCATTTCTTTGTTCCACTGTACCTCCAATACCTCCCTCTTTCCTTTGTGTTGGTGTTGCTGTTGTTGTTGTTGTTGTTGTTATTATTATTATTATTTTACATGACATATGACCTGTGATACAATTTTATAATTACTGTTTTATGCACTTGTCTTCTAAATTCAGGGAAGAAAAGACAAAAATTATTCTTACATTGTCTCTGACAATCACCTATATAATTAACTTTTTACCAGTGTTCTTTATTTCTTACGAGAATTAGAGTTACTGTTTGTTGTCATTCCTTTTCATCCTAATGAACTTTGGGTTTGGTTTTTTTTTATAATTTCTATATCTTTTTTGATATTCTCTATTTGATGAATCATGATGTCATACTTTAATTATTTAAATGCTTTTTAGAAAGCCTTTGAACATATTTATAGTAGCTGCTTTGAAAGCCTTATCTGCTGAGACCAACATCTGGGCCTCCTCAGAGATAGTTTCTGTTAACGGCTTTTTTTCTTGCGTGGTTGTCAATTTCTAATTTTTTTTCTGATTTTTTTCTCATGTCTCACAATTTTCTGCTGAAGATTAAACATTTAGGTAATACAGCAGCTCTGTGGTGGTTGTTCCCCATTTTATTTGTGGTTTTAGTTTCTTAATGTGGACTGATTTCTGTAGAGCATGTTTCCTTCCTAATGTTTGACCTCTGAAGTTTCTGTGTTGTTGCCATCCTGCATGGCCCATTCCTCACTCCTGATAATGATTGAAGTCTACATTCCTAGAAGTTATCGAGGGTCAAAGCTTAGTGCTTAGCAGACTGGTCTGAGTTTGCTTGCACAGTTTGAGCTCAACACTCTGAGCCACTAAATCACAGCCTTCCATCTCTTTCCCATGGCTCCACGTACATCTCAGAAAATGGATCACAGCTGAGCCAATTTACAAATCTGCCTGAAATTCTCCTTTCTATGTTGGTAAGTTCTTCTGCTCAGCAGGAGTAAGTAGTTTGCTAGGGCTTTGTCGGGTCTCTCCTGACTACGTGCCTCACTTGGTGGGGAAACGTCCTGTCTTCCATACCACCAGAGAGAAGCAGGATCCTATCAATGCTCTTTCATTCCGTGGATTCCCTATTAATTTTGTGGCTGCCCTGCCAGTTTGTTGCCTGCTTTAATCAGTAATGATTTCAGGATAGCTGCAGTGTTATCCTTCCCTGATTGTTGGCTGAGATCACTTTTTTTTTTTTTTTTAACACCCTGGGCATAGAATGTTCCATGTTCTGCTCCAAATAAAACCAGTACTGAAGCAGCAGAACCTTGACCCTCACAGCTGGCCCTACCTGACGGTGCTTGTGCCCCCGTGGAGCTGGAGAGGACATGGGGCAGGGGAGTTTACAGTTTACAGACTCCTGCTGTTCCTGCTAATATTTATTGAATAAACATTTCTCAATCTGTTCTATATTTCAATTTTACAGGTCGATTTTCAATGTCCTCAAAAGCTTGTTTTTGACAGCTTTGTCCCGTTTTGTTGTTTCTTTCTGTCATGAGGGATTGACAGGCTTTTCATTCAGCCATTCCGGAAGTACTCTCTTGAATGTTTGTTGTTTTTGTTTAAAAACATACATTCACCAGAGTACATGTATTGCCATGGTCTGAATGTCTGTGTTTTCCGCAAATTCGTATGCTGGAACTCCAGTGCCCAGTGTGAGAGGATGAGAAAGTGAGACCTGTGGGTGGTGAGTCGGTCTTGGGGGCGGAACCCTCATCAGCGGGATTCACATTCTCAGGAAAGCCATCCCCACTCGAGTTCCCCAGACCATTCCACCTGCTGGGGTGCAGTGAGGGTCTGCAGTCACCGACTGGAAGAGGGTCCTCACTACGGATCCTGTTGGCACCCTGGTCTTGAACTCCCAGCCTCCAGAACTGTGGATATCAGGTTTTGCTGTTTATAATCCACTTACTCTGGGATGTTTTGTGAAGCCGCCCAGTGGGCTCAGACACTACTTTTAAGTGTACAGCTCAGTGGCTTGTTACTTACGAAAACACCCTGTCATCCCCAGCCAGATTAAGACATAGAAACATGTCTAACACCTCTTCCGCTTCCTTTCCTAGTCTCTACTCCCATCCTAGAGTTAACAGCTCTTCTGACTCCTCTCATTTTATGTTAATCTTTCCTGTCCTTGAGCTTCATATGAATGAGATTTTACAATATTTACTCTGTTGTTAGCAGCTTCTTTCATTTGATCATAACATCTTCTGAAAGTCATCCGTGATTTTTGGCTGTAGCACATATTTGTATTTTTTTTTTAAGATAATATTTATTTTAAAGAGAGAGAGTACTGTGCATGGGGAGAGGGAGAGAGAATATCTCAAGCAGACTCCCTACTGAGCATGGAGCCCAAGGTGCATGGGGCTCAATCTCAGGACCCGAGATCATGACGTGAACCAAAATCAGGATGTGGAAGCTTAACCGAGTGAGCCACCCAGGCACCCCAAGGATTTGTTATTTTTTAAATGCTATGTCATATTCTTATTTGTGAATATGCCACAGTTTTCTTATTGGTGGACATTTTGAGTTGTTTCCAGTTTGGGGCTATTCTTAATAAAGCTGTGAAGAACATTCTTCTCTGTGTATTTTTGTGAATATAATCATATATAATTTTAACATGCTCAAACACAGAATATGTGTGTAATTTTGGTTCTTGCTTTCTTAAGGTTAGCATTATATCAAGTATTTTTTCTTGATTTTATCACTGCCATCGTGAATGTCATTAGTATTTTTATATTTTTTCAGGTGGGTATATAGTAAACATATTGAAAAATTGTTAGAAGCCTATATTTAATAATGAATAATGACATGATAGGTAGCACTTGGTACTCAATAAATTATTTGTTTTTTTTTCTTTTATTTATTGTGCTTTTACTTAAAACAACAGGAATTTATTTTCTCACAGTTCTAGAGATCAGGAGTCCAAAATCAAGATGTTGGAGGGCCATGCTCCCCCTTTTTTATTATGTTTTATTCACCACGCAGCAGTACATCATATGTTTTCAACATAGCGCTCCATGGTCCATTGTTTGTGTATAACACAGTGCTCCATGCAATACATGTCCTCCTTAATACCTGTCACCGGGCTCACCCACTCCCCCACCCCCGTCCGCTCTAAAGCCTTCAGTTGTTTCCCGGATTCCACAGTCTCTCGTGGTTCATTTCCCCCTTGATATAACCCCTTTATTTTTCCCTTCTTTCTCCTAATGTCCTCCAGGCTTTTCCTTATGTTCTACAAGTAAGGGAAACCATATGATCATTGACTTTCTCTGCTTGACTCATTTCACTCAGCATAATCTCCTCCAGTCCCATCCAGTTTGCTACAAAAGTTGGGTATTCATCCTTTCTGATGGCTGAGTAATATTTCATCTTATATATGGACCACATCTTCTTTATCCATCCGTCTGTTGATGGGCATCTCGGCTTCTTCCACAGTTTGGCTATTGTGGATATTGCTGCTATGAACATTGGGATACACGTGGCATTCCTATTCACTACATCTGTATCTTTGGGGTAAATACCTAGTACAATTGCAGGGTCATAGGGTAGCTCTATTTTGAATTTTTTGAGGAAACTCCACACTGTTTTCCAAAGTGGCTGCACCAACTTGCATTCCCACCAACAGTGTAAGAGGGTTCCCCTTTCTCCACCTTCTCTCCAATATTTGTTGTTTCTTGCCTTGTTAATTTTGGTATTCTCACTGGTGTAGGGTAGTGTCTCAGGGTGGTTTTGATTTGAATCTCCCTGATGGCTAATGATGATGAACATTTTTGCATGTGTCTGGTAGCCATTTGTATGTCTTCATTGGACAAGTGTCTGTTCATGTCCTCTGTCCATTTTCTGACTTGATTTTTTTTTTGGCGGGGGGTGTTGAGTTTGAGAAGTTCTTTATAGATCTTGGATATCAGCCCTTTATCTGTAGTGTGATTTGCAAATATCTTCTCCCATTCCATGGATTTCCTATTTCTTTTGTTGACTGTTTCCTTTGCTGTGTAGAAGTTTTTGATCTTGATGAAGTCCCAAAAGTTCATTTTCGCTTTTGTTTCACTTGTCTTTGGAGTCATGTCTTGAATGAAGTTGCTGTGGCTGATACTGAAGAGGTTACTACCTATATTCTCCTCTAGGGTTTTGATGGATTCCTATCTCACATTGAGGTTTTTCATCCATTTAGAGTTTATCTTTTCATATGATGTGAGAGAGTGGTTGAGTTTCATTCTTCTATACATAGCTATCCAATTTTCCCAGCACCATTTTTTAAAATTTTTTAAAAGATTTTATTTATTTGTTTGTCAGAGATCACAAGTAGGCAGAGAGGCAGGCAGAGAGAGAGAGGAGGAAGCAGGCTCCCCACTGAGCAGAGAGCCCGATGTGGGGCTCCATCCTAGGACCCTGGGATCATGACCTGAGCTGAAGGCAGAGGCTTTAACCCACTGGGCCACCCAGGCACCCCCCAGCACCATTTATTGAAGACACTGTCTTTTTTCCATTCAACATTTTTTCTGGCTTTGTTAAAGATTTACCATAGAGTTGGGGGTCCGTATCTGGGCTCTCTACTCTGGTCCATTGGTCTATGTGTCTGTTTTTGTGCCAGTACCATACTGTCTTGGTGATCACCACTTTGTAGTAAAGCTTGAAATCAAGCAATGTGGTGCCCCCAGTTTTGTTTTTCTTTTTCAACATTTCCTTGGCGATTTGGGGTGTTCTCTGGTTCCATACAAACTTTAGGATTGTTTGCCCCAGCAGTCTGAAGATGCCGATGGTATTTTGATCAGGATGGCATTGGAAGTATAGATTGCTCAGGGCAGTGTAGACATTTTAATAATGTTTATTCTTACTATCCATGCCCATGAGCATGGTATGTTTTTCCATCGTCTTGTGTGTCTTCTTCCATTTCTTTCATAAGTGTTCTGTAGTTTCTAAAGTATAGATCCTTCACTTCTTTGGTTAGGTTTATTCCATGATATTGTACGGTTTTGGTGCTGTTGTAAATAGAATCGATTCCCTGATTTCTCTTTCTACAGTTACATTGTTAGTGTATAGGAAAGCAGCTGATTTCTGTGCATTGATTTTGTATCCTGCCACATTTTTTTTAAAAAAATTACAGAATCTTAAGTTTTTTAAAAAACACTTTTTAACTAGTCCAAGTTTAAACCAAATGTATTGCTTTTTCAGCCCCTTTACATGTTCCATAACACCATGAGATTCAAATATCAGTAGTATTGCTTTTTTAGTAGGCCAGAAAAGAAATTACTAGGAACACTGGCTTTGTAAACACACATTTGAATAATTTTTCCCGTATTTTATATTGGTTTGGAGATAGAGGAAACCATGTAACCTTCTATATTTAGCTTAAAGGGCTGAAATCCCCTTTTATAAGACTGATGGCGTTACTGCTCTTCTGCCTCTTTGCTGCCTTTCCCCCGAGGCACTAACGCTCAGGCACTGATGCTTGTGTAAGTATGTACTTGCGTAAGTACGTACCAGTCAGTCTGGGCCCTGGTGCCCTGAGCCCATGCAGTACTTGGAAATGTGTTTGCCTGAGGAAAGAGCAGGTGCAGGAACTGTGAACTTCTTTCTTAACTGAGTGGTAGCTTTTCTTTTCAAAAACTGTTGAGATTTCCCGATGGGTCATATGAGCTGTGAACGAGCACAAGGAGGTTGGGAGGGAAGGAAGGGCTCAGTGGGCTGTGCCTACAACCCGAGGGCTGCTGAGTTTAAGACCGAATTGCAGGCAATAAATTTACTGAGTTTGACCCAATCCTTTTGCTTTTCTCTGATGCATCTTTTCCCAGTAACCGTGATATGCCTTTCATCTCTGCTTTCACACAGTCAGACAAGGGTCTGATTTGGGGTGGTCTTTCTTTTTTGTCTTTTTTGATGCTAAACCTTATCAGGGCTTAGGCTGTAAGGAGAGGGTAGTAAGAGTGCCCAGGGCTGAATTTCCCATTGCCAAGAAAGGGATGCTCCCTGTCCAGCAGGCTTGAACTAACAAACCAGGCATGAAAGAGTTGAGTGGCATTTCAGTCCTCTCCTAGCTTAGCTCCTTCCTCTCACCTGATCATGAAAACGGGGCCATTGTCCACAGGGCAGACCATAATGTGGGGGCTGGAGGAAGATGCCAGCAACTTTGTAGTGTTCTTGCTAAGAGAAAACGGGCTCATGGTCTATAGTCTTCACATCCGAATTCTGTCATGTGATGCTGTGGGTTCATTGAGAGAAAGTCTAGCCAGGATGGGAGCGTTGAAGTCACACTTGTCAACCAGAGGTCATAGGTGTCTGTGCTTTCAGTAGGCTCTGTTTTTCTGATACTTGGGCTGTTATTGCAGGGTAACTGATACATGTTAATGAATATATATTCATTATAGCACTCTATATTATAAATATTTTAACTGTAGAATGGAAGCCATGTGGATAGAACACGTGATGAGACTTTTTGGGTGTTGGGATTATTTTGTTTCTCTAGCACTGAGAAATTATTTTATTTCTTGAATGTTTTTCATATTTCTGTTCACTTCCTTATGAAAACTTTATTGCTTCTCTTTTCTCCGTGTTTTATTCTTCACTGTGAGTCTCTGTCTTCTTTGACACTCCCTCGCTCCTCTAGCTAATCAGAATGTTGATAACAGTAGCTACAAACATTAACCGCATGGTTACCTATGTACTAGACGCTGTGCTGGTTACTTTCATGTGTCCTTTTTCATTTGTTGTTAACAGCCTTATGGCATTTTTAAATCAACATTTTACAGACAAGGAAACTGAGCCTGTGTTGCTCTCTCCCTCTCGGAGTATAAAGTCGGCCCTTTCCCTCTGGCTGAGCTTGTAGCTTTGTGCTCCCCGCAACAACACAGGCTCACTTAGCTTTGCACTTGCTGCTGGGCCACGTGGCAAACGTTGTTCTGCCAGAGATCAAGCACAGGAGTCCCCTTCGTGGAGATTTCATGGTAGCCGTACTCCTGCCCAGGGAGCGTCACACCCAGAGCGCTGATCCTCATGGACACTATTTGGAAGAGACAAGGGCAGAGGCTGTGAATCTGCTCACTCCCGCTCAGTCGGGCAGCTCGTGTCCTCAGAGGACTGGGCGTGGATGCCCGGGCTGGGGAAGGACGAGTGTGGTTCCCTTCTTGCGGCTGCAGGAAACGTTCACATTAAAGATTCATTAGCTTACATTACGGATTGCAGGGCTTTTCCCCAAATCCACCAATTACAAAGGTTTAGTGTTCCAGTGACTTACAGCAGATCGGCCTTTGCTTCGAGTGGGTATGGGGACATGTAAAGCTGTTTGAAGCTTTTTGAATACACAGTAGTTATGTTACAGCAGGAGGGGCTCGTAGGTTGTGTCTCTATTATTCATTTCATCTTCCCTCTTCTCCCTTTTATTGTTACTTAAGAGCTAAGACTCATCTATGGTTTAGAGCGATGCTCTGTGTCTGTTTCTAGACATGAAAGCAGGAGGAGACACCCATCTGCCTCCGTGTCCTGGTTCCGTCGGCAGCAGAGAAACTGACAGCAGGATCCATTCAGTGTTTGCGGACTGCATGAGCAGTAGGTGTTTAGTGGGTGCCCAGCACATAGTAGGTACTTGGTAGACGAGCTTCTGATCATTGTTGGGGGGAGGGGGCGGGCTGTCTCAGCTCTTCTCTGTTTGAAGTTTGATTGGAAACTGGTAACCGAGCACATTGGTCCTTCAGTAATCGGAGATGTGTAGGGCTCCTAGTAAAGTACAGACTTCCCCCCATGCTAACAGAGCTTCATGTGAGTCCTGTTGCCATAGTGGTTTCTCACTGAGACCAAGTGAGCGGAGAGGTGGCCGAGTGGCTGTGGGTGCCAGGGAGAGAAGCACCGAGGACCGCAGCTGGGGCCCGGGAGCAAGTGGAAGCAAAGAACCGGCAATGAGCACGGGCCGGGATTAAGGAAAAGGAGGAAAAAAAACAGACAAAAACTGAACATGAAGAAAGGAAGGGAACAGATTCCTTTTCCCTGACTTGTCTCAGATACGTTTTTGATTTTATATTTCGGGTGATAGAGAAGAGGGCCGTAGAGTTCCGTTGGCCCTTACTTAGGGATTTCAGCAATTGGCCGTTGTCCTTCGAGGCATTTCCATGACTCTTCTTCCCCTCACCGAGACCATTTGGTCATTGTCTCTCTTGTCAAGGGGACCATTAGCTGCTCCTTGTTGTTTTGACACCGTCCTCCTCAGTAAGCTTTCATATGAAAGCAGGTTTCGGAAGTAAAAATACAAGTTAGGAAAACACGAGTGGAACAGCAGGAACTCTTGCTACAAGTTCTGTCTGACGGGCCGCACAGTCTGAGCCTTTGCCTGCGTCTCCGAGACCCCGTACTGTCTCCATCAGGACATTATTGACATTGAACGTCACATCATCTCTAAGAAGCTTCCTTGTTCTTCTATTTGAAATAAAAGGATGATCTGCAAGAATGGAAGAAAGTGGGAAGTAGGTGATTGACACACCTGCTTCGTTCCTGTCCTGTGCACTTCCTGGGCTTTGTCCCCCTGCCGGCCCCTTCTCCGGAGCGGAAACTGCCGCTCCGAGTGGTCATGGCTTCCCGGGACAGCAGAGCTCACCTGCGCTGCTTCTCCCACCCCGTGACGTTGACCCGAGAGCCAAGCCACAGGACAGCCGAGAAGACAAAAGAGAAGATTGTGTTGAGAATCACGTCGTACGGGCTTCTGCTCAGACGTCGTCACTTCAGCGGGGCCTCCCTGACCACTGTCCCCGGCACCGGCCTCTCGGGATTCCTCTCCGTCCCCTGAACCCGGC